>NW_019104037.1:0-175154 GCF_001856785.1 Myzus persicae
ATGACTGCAAAGGAATTTTATATAAATAGTTAGTTTTGGCGACGGGGGGGCTGTAGAAACGTTTCTATAGCCCCCCACTCGAATTCTCGTATATCTTCAAAAAAAAATTCGTACAAATTTAGGTTCTTATCGTACAAATTCGTACAAATTCAGTACAAAATATTGGCCTAAAAAAATTTGGAAAAACACGATTTGGGGGGGCTGGGGAAACGTACGTATATTATACTGTTATTAACGCTTAATACCGGTTGCAGTAATGATACGAAGGGAGCTCTGTGGTTATGACCACGAAAAATGTCCGATCATCGAATGTGATTTATATAGTATCATAATAATAATAATTAAACACAATTATTATAATCACACCGAGGGTGGTTTGAGTTTGACAATCCTCGCTAAGAGTTGAAGCGTGTGTATACTGTTAACCATACCGCGATAATGAGGGGAAATGTACCACGCAGGTATATGTTCATGGGAAGGGTGTAGAGACTTCGCCATACGCTCCTCTCCCTTTTGTAAAAATAATGATTTTAATGAAAACTATACACCAATTTATTATTTTGAATACACAAATAAAGATTATTATTTTTGAGGGTTAGGTTTTACGTACCTGATTTTGGTATGAAAAATGTTAAATAAAACAAATATTATGTTCCCCGTCCCATTAAATATTTTTACTGGAGCCATTTATCTAAATCGATATAATATGCTAAATATAAGACTCATTGTTGATATGTATTGATTGCAACTACATACCTATTATTCTTATATTTTTACTTGAGACCAACCTCATAAACTCCGCTTCAGTAAATTATTTTTTCATAGTGTTGTATGATTTAAAAAATATATTAGGCACAAGCATGGTATTGTAATATCAGGACGCCTAAATCTGTTCCAGCATCAGGTGTTTGTATAAAAAAGTGTTCAAATAACAGGTGTACGTTTAACTTCAAATTAAAGCCGTATTACATTTAAAAATTATCATTAATAATTTTATACACAATTAACAAATAAGGAAGCACTAATGCTAATTGGAAGGGTAATTGTTCAAACTGTTTGGGTTATTTTGAATTAACTCAACAACTAATTTAGTACTGTATTCATTATAATAGCTTGGCATTTTAGTTATTAATTTGAAAAATAATATGTTCAATTAAAATTATTTCAATACATATTACCTATGTATAACTAAGTTTATTATTATTTTCTTTAATCACAATGTTAGCAGTTATTTTAAAAATAAAAATATATAAATAAATATCTAATAAGATGCGTTTTTAACATAATGTGTAATTATAAAATATAAAAAAAAAGTGTTATGTGACCAAAGTAGTAAACCAAAAAAAAATTACCTAACTTCTTTTTAACTTAGTTGTTATATATTTTTTTCTCAATACTAACATAAAGTTTTTAGAGTTTTATATACTGATATTTGCTATTTACTTATATTTTAAAGGTTCTAATGTCGACTTACCTTAATTAATTCGTAATATCTTTATGTAAATCAATTCATTCAAACATTGAATCTTATTACATTCAATTAGAATTCCCATACTTATTACCTACTGCGAAAAAACCACATTAAAATATATCGATTTTTCACGTTGATACTTATGGTGGTATGGGACTTTTGTGACAAAGTGTATATAGATAATTGTTATTAAATAGAACATTTATAAATACAATATAGGTAACCAATACTGAGAAAAGAAAAACTATAACTCTAATCTACCCTACATCCCATTCAAGTTACTATAATATTCATTATTAATTTAATTAATAGTTATCATATTTTTTAAATAATTAATTAAAATAAAATTTATTATTATTAAAAAAAATTAACTGATTTTTCAACTTGTTTAATTTTTTTCCCCCCATTAACTTGTAACTTTTATAATTTGCACAGTCTTGCTTACATGCTCATAAATTAAATTTTCACTTGCTCGTATTGTAAACAACAATACAAATTTTGCATTTTCTCATAAAATATGTTAACAAATAAAATAGCATTTTGTTCAATGCCTATATTGTACTTGATAGTACTTAGTGATTTAATTTTGAATTTAAGAATAAAGAATTTTGTGCTCTTACTTATTTTTTAATGCAAGCGATTCGTGTTTATACTTTTTACTGAACTATTTACAGACTCTAAACCAAGGGTTATCTATGTAATTAAAAAAAACAATAATAATTTAATCATGGTATTATTGTAATAGTATAATATGAATAAATATTTTACGAAATGAACTCGTAGCGAAAATCAGTATTTAATCAACACGAGTATTGTTTTTAAATTATTAAATATACCTAAGCACTAACCAGTATAATATATTTGTAATTTGTTTAGTAATCACGCTATAATAAGGGTTTTATAATAATTAAGAAAACCAAGATTTTTTTTTGTCACGTATTCTCCAGTCTACTGGTCACCCTTGAAGAAACTGTGGTTGTTGTGCACTTGTGCATTATAAAATATAAACATGTTCATTGCACATAATGAGTAATACCAACGTCGAATAACTACAAAGAAAAACGTTGAAAACAATACAGTTAAGTAATCGAAACAAACAAAATGTAAAAAAATAACGTGAACAATATTAATGTTGAAACAGCGCGTTAAAAATATGTATTTACACTTTACAGTTTACAGCTTACAAAACCATTAAAATAATTATATTTAATAACATATTACATAGTTACCTATATATTATATACGTTATATCTTCATTATATACTTTATTATATTGTATTCTAATAACTGAAATAAAAACGAAAATTAGATAAAAATAAGTGAACAAGCGTATCATATTTTAATAAAATGAAATTTGTAAAAAGCTATCGATATATTTATACATAACAAACCTATTACAATATTATAATGTTAATATTAATTAAAAATTGTTCGAAATGCACACATTTGGATATATACTATCACTTAATTTTTTGAACCTAATGAAAAGCAAATTTGAGTAGACACAAACTTTTAATAAACAAAGATGAAAAAAGAAAAGAAAAAGATACAAGGCATTCCCCTTATAAAGTATATCCTGCAGCAACTGCAGAACGTTCATCTTACTTTCTAGGAGGTCACTTTATCAGTCTGGGTACCTAAGAGGTGTCTCCTTGAGTCGGCTATTGAGACGGTAACCAAGCAGTAGCTCATGCCGTTACTAGACCAGCTAACAATATAGAGACGCCTGCTAGGTGGTCACTCTTGACGTATTGAACACACTACAGTTACTAGTAATTCTTCCAATGGAAGAAATCTACCCCGGAATACTTCGTTTACATTCTACAGCCATGGGTGTCCGACCTGGTCGGCTAGGACCGGCTGCTGAAACCATTCACCTGCGAAGGATTGCTGGGCTTGGTGTTTGGAGTGATATTATGGAACATGGCCTACGATGATCTGTTAAAACAAAGGTGCACTAGCAGCAGTTCAGCTTTTGGCTTCGCAGATGACCCCGCGGTAGGATATCTAATTCTGCTGGGGGATAGACACTGAGGACTACAGCTAGTGAGCTAGCCATAAGAGAGAGGCCGTCATCTGCATAGTATGGAGGGCATGCGCCATACACGCCTCTTGCACTTAGACTGAGTGGCCGCATAAAGTACCTAGGGTAATTTAAGTCTCTTTCAAAAAGCATATCGATATAGACGGCACCAAGACAGCCACGGCGACAATGGCAAGGCTGATGGCTAGCATATGTGACGGAGTAGAAACCTCATGGGTGCGTCACCCACAACCTGCAGATGTTAAAATAATATGGCCCCCGTCAAGGTAGCTACATTAGTGAACACTGCCAAAAACAGGTTGATAAATAATTAACATACATAGATAATAAGTTATAATGATTATTCGAAATAATATAGCCATACACGTACGCATACACTTAAACTACTTCGTTAGCACGGTGTACGAGACACAACATGCCAATTGCCAAGCTCAATAGTTCTAGGTAAACAGCAACCACACATTAAAGAACTTCTGATAACTATTATAATTTATAACACTTATAAGACTTCGTAATATCATGTAATATTTAATTAGGATTATATACTTTTGAAATATATCAACTGAAACTTATTATTTTCCAAACTATTTTTCCCGAAGCTCAAGAATTCAAAGAGCTCTGAAAACCCTTATTGAGTTATCTATATCTGACAGGTTTCTCTTATTTATAATAGGTACTTTATGATTGTAAGTTAAATAATATTTTCCTCTGTAGGTACCTACGGATACAACGAATCTTTACACAAAGGCTAAAAATATAAACTGTTAATCGAATACATAACCAAAAGTCATTAAGAAATAATTTACTTAGAACTTCAACACCATCCTAGCCCTTTGGTCTCTCACCTATCATCAGTCATCACACGCCTTTCCTGACAACCCACCGACTCAAAAACCGATGGTCTCATCATGACCTACTAAATTAGTTGATTAAATAAACAAATTCTGGCCTGAAGGGTTTCACTTTCATCACTAGATGGCTTCTCTCATCCTTTGTTTGTATGTTTTGTCGTTATTATGTATATGAAAGTCGTCCTATTTAATTAATGTGTTAGAAAATACGCATAGTAAGTTTTTTTTTTAATAAAAAAAAATATTATTTATTATAAAATGGTAGCTTACGATGCCCTTGCTGAAATAATTATTAATCAGTAAGTCAAGTATGTAATATTTATTGTTTCATTAATATGTAATTTATCTATTGTTATTTATTGTTAAATTGAGTAATTCTCTTAGACTCGTACGTATTCAATTTTTATGAAAAGCAGTGATTATAAGTTATAAAACTGATTTGGGGAAAATTTTGAATAAAAAAAACTATGTGGCCTTAAGTTATAGAATTATTTAGACATAATAGAAAAATAATCAAACATAGTGCCGAGTAAAAATTTAAATATTGGTAATTAATAATTATATTATAATTAGTAAATATATAATAAATTATAAAACTAACATAAGTTAATCCATTATAGGGTATTTGTCGAAATTGTAAAGCTAATCATAAAATAATAATATTGTATTATCTTAGTATTTTCAGTCTGATGGCTATATCATCAAATTTGAAGGAAAATATATAATCCAGCCTCACTTGACCTATTTATTTGTTCTAATTTTAAAACAATGTTGAGCGTTTTAAAACCATAAGTACATTTTAAATGCCCATTTATCAAATATTTAAAAAAAATTAAAAAAAAATTAAAATATCAAAAAAGGCTACTAGCACACAGTTAATATTTTACCTCAAAATATCACAATTGGCTCAAATTTACATAGAATTAAAAATAACAGAGTGAAATGCATTACTCTGAAAGCAAAATTTGCTATGATATGCATTTGCAGGAGCGGGGAAACTCGTGTAAGTAATGAAAAACTAATAGGTATAAGTATACGATAACCAAAATTATATTTGAACACCAAATAATTCAACAAGTAGGTGGTAGTAGTTTTGTAAATGTCGAATGATCATAATTAGTTAAAAGTATACCTTTAATTATGATATCAAAAAAACACAGTTACAATTTAGTTAGCAGACCGTATATATTTCATAATATAAAAAAAGAACTGTTCCTGTACAAGTTCTGGATACGAGGCAAAAGCACTGTACGTCCTGCACTATGGTTCTATGACCATTAACACTTTGTTACTGTATATAACTACATAATAGCTGTTTTTTCCGGTAAATCCACAGTGATAACCTAGGTAATAAGCAATAATAAATTAAAAGAGAATCTAATCGATAATATTTAAATTATTTCCCATACCGTAACAGACTGATTACAATATTTTATCAATTTAAGAGAGTATTGGTGATTCGATATTTCATAATGTTTAATATTTATGTTACAATAATTACGTTTCGAAGATTCACTAGGCATTTCACATACAACATGAACAATCATCGTACCTACCAATATTAACATCAGCCATGCAGAATTGAGGGTTTCAGTATTCGTACGCATAATACAACGGAAAGCTAAGGTTTTAAATAAGCCTATAACCTGCAGCGCCATTTCATCAGATATTTTCAAGCCAATTTTGAGCAAAAGGAACCTTAAAAATAAAACAAGCAATCAAAATGTACCTTTTTAAAAGAATAATTTCCGTTACTCCTATTTCCAAATCGATCACACAGTTCACCGTGCATGCAGTCAATTTTATACATATTTATTGGTGTGTTTTAAACCAAACAAGAACGAGTACCTACGTAAAATTATGAAAGTTTTGCCAAATATTAAACTATGGCGATAGTGGATGAAGAGAAGGGCGGATGAATTTAAATTTTACCTAATTAGGGTTTTTGTCCTTGAAGCGTAAAATATTATATCAGCGTAAATCAATAATAGGTACGGTTTATCGCAGAAGGTACTCCAATAATGAGCAAGTAAATAAGTGATTAAACTTTCAAGTCGTAACGTCGTATACAATAGACATACATTTTATTGTCGTAGTTATCTAAATTTCTCTTTTCCGGTCACGTGAGAAATTATTTCCAGCCGATTATCATATTTTAATAACATAGCGGTGAACTACACAGAAATATGTCTACTGTAAATAAAACAAAAAACTGTAAAACACTTTCTTGCTCACCACGTGTTACGTAGATGGAATTCATGAAAAAAGTTAACGTTTTTAGTAACGAAAATGGTTCAATATATTCGCAATGTTGGCGGGAAATTGAAGTGTATACCATACGTACTCGTAGTATGCCATACCATTTACATATTAGAATAAATTTCGATCGACGGAACCCTATGTTTTCGGAAAACAATTCAGTCCGTGTTATCTGTTGTTCTAATAATATTTTGTGTCCAGCGTTTAATTATTTAACGTAGGTGCAAACTACTAAACAATAAACAATAAATAGGTAGGTACGTGGGGAGCAATATCAACGCCGTTATAAATATATGTTAATAAATTATTATTCAAAAATGTATGCTTTACAAAATGGTTTATTAAATTTGTAAGACAGAAAATAATATTTACAATACATGTGCATCAAACATATCATTTCCTATGCAATTACAATCATCGTGCTAAAGTACATTGATCTATATGTTAGCAAAATCGCAACCGCAAACGATAAGAATAGTAATGTGACATAAAATTAATGTTCAGAAGTTTTCAGAATTGTAGAAAATATGGATACGTAAAAAAATATTTTTCTGTAAATAATTACACAATTAAAAATATTTAATAAAAAATATGAATACATGTTTAAAATATTCAAACTCAGAAAATTATATGTAAATACATAAGTATATAACTAATATTCATAGTTTAATAATACCTAATTTCATTAAAATTGAAAACAAATAACTAAAACAAACTATTACCTAGTTACAACAATGTAATGACATTTAAATTTGAAACCTAAAAAAAAATATTCATATTTTAATTTATTAATTTAAAAAAAAAATAATAATTTTCCACCTATTAAGTAAAACCTAAAAATTTAAGGTTTTAAAATGTATGTGATATTTAAAATATTAAGTTCATAGTTAGTATTATTAACAGCATTGGGTATTTCTATTCAACATTTCATTTTTTATTAGATGACTCCGTGAGAGCCTCAGAAAAAAAATCAGCCACCAGAACAAACTTTCAATTTATACCTCCCAAAAATGTATACCTACATCCAATTTTCTAACCTCAAAGTGGTAATGACCAAAGATTTTTTCTACTAAAAAAATGGATCTTCGGGCAAAAAAATAATAAAACACTTACAGTCTTAAAGTCAATACCCAGGTTCATTCCATAATCACCTTATTTCAATTATAATATATATAACTGTTATATCTTATTATTATAATTATTATTATCATTAGTATTATTACTATGATTTTAACATATTTTATTACTATCGTCATATAAATTGATATATTTTTTTGTTTATTTTTTTTCTTATTTCAGTCATTAAATAGAAATATAACTATCATCCAAATAGTCTATTACTGTCAAACAAATCCTGTTTATTTATGTAAACAAAATGTATAAGGCAATGTGCTACTTTATGTGGGTAACCACAGTGGTAGTTTGTTCAGCGGTTTTACATATATGACGTATAAAGATTCCTAATCTTTTTTCCAATTTTCCCACATATAAGGTGCTGTGCGATTATTCCACAATGTATGTAGATTGAAAAAAAATCTACTCTCGTAACGGTTTTGACAGGTGTAAAGGGTTTGTTGACATAGAACGACATAGTCATCACCCGTGTATCAGATGCTTCTCACGAGTAAAAAAATGTAAAATTCATCGACCTTTGAAAAAAAAAAAAACACGCCCACGGTCAGCTTCTGTAAAATAAGTAATTTACCCACGAAACGCACCTGCGGTGTGAGGTCATCTCATTTTTGAACACCTTTCTTAGCACCGTACACCATCTATATTATGCTAATACATATAGGTTTTTGTCGTCTTATTATCATTGTTTGCGACCAACGTGTCCACAATATCATTATTGTTCTGACCACCACATCACTCGGCGTTTTTAAAAATATGTATTGTAAACAGACAGTTTCTCACAAAATATGAACAATATAGAACATGTATAGGTAATATGAAGATGTTTGTATCTACATTATTCTATTTGGTAAACCACTCATAATGACGTACTTCAGTGACTGACACTTGAGACATCTTTGTAAAGAATATTATTTCGGTTGCATTTTTCAAAATATTTCCTAGAAATGGATTCAAAAAATCATTCGATAGCTTTAGTTACTACCTATAATATTAAGACAGTATAATAATTTATAAAAATATATTTTATCAAATTTTTCATTTTTCATTCCTTTAACAAGTTTTCATTTAATCCGTCGAGCATTTTCGTGTGGGGATGAATTTCTATGAGCTTTCATAATTTATTGGTAGTTTTACACGGGTCTAAACTACTTTTAAAATGGTTTTCCGATTATTTGCACAAACCAAAATTATTTGTTTTATCTGTTAAAAACACTCCCGGCTCTCTTGTATGTGAACTTTATGCAGTTCAGTAATTCCTTAATCGTATGTTATTGTTATTGTTTTTTTTTTTAGTAATTCGAAAAAATGTACATTGAGTTATCACTTATTGAACTAATTGAATGTGTATAAATAATCACCACATGAGCCTTGATACATTTGATCAATTTTTGAATTAAACATTTTTATACTGTTACATAAAAAATATCTTTACATAAATAAATATACAATGATTTATGTTTTTTTCATTAAAAATAAGATAAAATAAAAATTGTTTATCATCTACTGATTTGCTAATAGGTAGATTAGACAAGATATGATTTTAGTAAAAAAAAAAACAAATAAAACATAAGTAGCCACTGATTGTATTTTAATAATTGGCTATAAGAATTAAATGAACAAAACTATAGATACATTATAGAAACCAACGACAAAATTTACACTAAAATAATACCTTCTCGAATTATTCATCACACTAAAACTTCTAAAACGCATGTAGTACAACGATACAAATAATATTGAAAAACATTTTTATACAAGATTAATTTTCATTTAGTGAATTGTTTTCTCTTTTTTTTATATGCCAGTATTACAACTGATAAACTATGAAGAATATATTGCATAGTATCAAAGGAAATTTTACAATAATTCAAAATTATTTCGGAACAACGTTAACCCATTAAACAATCTATAACCACCTACTCTATAATCAAAAAGAAACGCCATTTACTCCACTATACATCCACTTGAATCGTTATACCTTTTTGAATAAAAGTAATCCTGCTCATAGTCATGAACTTTTATTAATAGCTTAATAAAGTTCTGAGATATTTATGAAGATTTATGTTGATACAAATATATTATTATATTTTATAACTCTACACATAAAACTTTTTTATATTTATGTGTTTGGATGGACATATTTATTTAAAACTATATTTCGCATAAGCAACACTTATTTGTATTACCGAAACAAAATATTGTGACATCGCGTTCTTAAAATACGTTTATAATAATTAATTTAAAATATAAAACATAATCTTCTAAGTTTGTATCACTGTAAAGTCGGTACAACATCAATGGGAATCAATTAAATAATAGTATGGTAATGGGTATATTATGATTTTCACATCCCAAAACACACTGATTGCGCACAAAAAATCTTGTATAGACTTATGACTTGAATTTCGTTGTGTGTTCGTTTAGACATTACATACATATCATATATTTTAAACTTGTATGCGGTATTTGACTTGGGGTTATTAAACAAACTCGCCAATCACCTTATGTTTAGGTTATAATATGTATGCATATCATTATTCTGTAGGCATGCAATTCAAATACTTTGAAAATTAATTATTTGGTAGTTTAAATTACGCGATTTAAATTCACGTTCCTCGAGCATTTATAATAAAGCCATGGAATTCATTTTTAAATCAAATTAAAGTTCTGAACATTGCGAGTGAGTTATTTGGTTTAAGATGATAATGTAGGTTCCCTATTATATTTTATTATATTTTTCTGAACACACGTCATATTATAGACGCAAAAGTGCTTGGATATATATTTTGTGCATGCACCTACCTATAAAGTAATTGGATTGGACGCATAGCATGTATATTGTAGTTAAAGTTCATCAAAAGGACGAAATTCTCATTTTTTATGTACATTTTTTTTTAAAAAATACCTTAATAAGGGGACTACTTGTAATAATGGTGTATACGAGTATCTCAAAGCAAACTAAATACTCCCGTTTCTTGAAACTTGTATGAAACTCGTAGCACGTTGGTTATTTAAATATAATAATTTTAAACATTCATTCCCAAAGATATGTTATAGAACTGAAGACAAAAATGATATTTATTATTGATTTTTATTGATATCATCATAATTTATTTTGGTTTGAAATATTTATAAATGCAAACTCCTAATAAGCGCTCTATGTGCCTATTTGACTTTGTACCGACTTGTGGTGTACACGGTATACCTATTTTAAATTTAATCAAATATTATGAATCAAATGAAATAGGTGTTTACGAGTACCTATTGTTGTTTACATATTATGCAATACAAAAAAAAAACTCTACAAAATATAAAAATTACGTTATCAACCTAATGTCTAAATGTAATGGATCTAATTAAGTGTTTTAAAAATGTTTGTAATCAAATTAATTAGAAGTGAAATTGTAATCTATTTTTCCGGCTAGTGCTATTTTAATTAAACGAGTTGACGACCGTAAGTGATCTGGTAAATAACGAATTAAAAAAAAAAATCTTATATATTTTAACTTAAACGTTTATGTAGCGCATTAATTTCTGTTATACTAATTTGAAATCAACGTGATGTGAATATTCAATTATTTGAATGAAAACCAACCGTCGCCGGCCATTCCATTTGCTGCTAGGTTGTTATTCCGGATGGCGAACGTTCTGGAATGTATTTTTACTACGTACCTATATATATATAGCTACCAAACATTATTATCTTTCTCTGATACGAGTTGATGAGACCATTGAAAACCTAAATTGCAATTTTACAACTATATATGTACCTACACTGCGCTGATGTTATACAATCTTAATTATCATTATTAGACTTCTCGAACGGTCTGTTTGCGCAATCACAAAATATAGGGCAAGTTTGTGTTATTATTGTATATAACGGTGGTGGAAAACGAACAGTCATAACGCGGTTGGTACCCATCTTTATTTAACAAATGAAGAAGAGGCAATTTACACAGAATCGTCCATCACGGTAAGAATACCTACTTGTATTTCTAAACGAATAAATACGTCTTGTCTTGTCATATTCTCATATTTACTGGACCGCGCTTGGACGTTCAAGTCATCGGTGGGCCAGAATTATTACTATAGTTGTTTACTGTTGTCTATACAGTGTTTGAGAGAAAACGGGGAAAAGCCCTTTTTTTTTTTAATCGATTAAACGAATCCACTTCCGTCAAAACACTTCTCGTGAGCGTAGAACACTGTAATATGCGATTTGGTCGTCGGTCGTCCAAACCCGTACGTGGACAAAAAATAAAAATAAATAAAATTGATTTTAAGTTAATTTTAAACTGCTTACCCATTTTTTACGAAGCAACTTGAATGGCCGCTGTCAATACCTCTGCGTATGTATACCCTCTATTGAACGAAACACAATTACAAAACGGTTAAGAAACGAAATTAGTTTTTGTCCCGCACAGACCATACATGTACTATATAGGCTTAGCCGTTTAGGTACACACGCGCAACAATTATCGTCTGGTTACGAAATAAAATTTAAAAAAAACAAAAACACATAATAACATTGTTTTGCCTCGCGAGTGAAACGCAAATTCTGGGTTTGAAAAATGTAAAATATAACAATATAAACGCGTACGGCACAGACTTCGCAGTCGAGGAGAGCGATTCGTTTCGAGGGGAAAAAATTTATCAGCGCGGTGGCTATACATAGTATAATAATATTATGTTTAACGTGCAAACAGAAACGATGCCATTAAATTCGCGATACTGCGAGCGAGCTTTGTACAAAAACAACGACGGGGATAATGTTAACTATAACAGCTGCACACAATAACCGCGTCCCGAATATAGATAAAAATGGCGATTAACGCGTTATTATAATTATATTATATACACTAATTGCCACGCGGGGTAATCAAAACGACTGTATTATGTCTGTTTGTATCCGGATTCGACCTGCAGCACTGCTGCACATTCTCTAATTTCGGTCAAAGTTGTTTTGTTAATAATTGAAACGGCCGTTTCGAAGAGGCCTTGATTATTGTAACATCTCCACTTCAAGTGGTCGAAATTCGTTTATCGTTTTGAGTCATGGTAACTATGTGTGCGGCGCAGACTAGGTAAACACAATAATCATTAGATTATAGCAGCCTCATTGCAGCAGCTGCCGACGATATATTGTGGTAATAATATTAAATACGAGATCGACAATAATATTATTTCCTTGAATTATATTCAAATCGTCAAGACCATAACGTTTCTGCGGCCGAAATGCAATTTATTCAAAAATATCGTCAGCCCCGTCTCAGAACCCAGAATAGATCTTTAATAATTACGAGTAAGACCGTATTAAAAAAAAAATTGACAGAGCGTTTAGTGGTTTTTAAATAATTAATACATTTTCTTTTATAAAAATAGGTCATGCTAAAATATAATCATTTGTGTGTTTTTTTTCTTCAAATGGTTTACTTTTTCTATCTACGAACAATTTAATATCGAACAGATATTACAATTATTATTATAAGTCGAATTAAAACCAAAAATTAATATTTTATCGTTATTTTTTTGAATTTTTTCCATGTCTAACTCTATGATTTAACTCGAATAGTCAACAATAAACATTTATATTTCCTATTATTTATGCTCCAAATATAATAATGGCTGGTCTGACCAGTTTCAGTCGTTATATATTATGAGGTTTATTTAGCCCGTGATTATTTTTAATCTATTTTCTGTACTGCGGTTTTAAAACAGTATTTTTTCCACTAGCGAAAACTTAAACTTTGCGGTCCTTTTGAAATTACTGTTTCAAATAAATTATTGCCGATGTCTTAGTTTTAAGTGCCCGGTTGCAGCACGCTTATAGTTTTAATTATGGTACCTATATTTAACCCAATCCGCCTCGGAATGCGATGGGTCATTGTTTAAAACGTCTGAATGAGATAATGATATTACCTACGCAAATACAATATTATACTTGCAAATTTAATGCAATGATTTCAGACCTCGTGGTTAACGAGATAATATTATATAAGTGCATACTGTTATAAGTGTTTCGACGAACTTTTCAACCAGACGCGGTATTCTATACCGAACCGCAGAGTTGCTTATCGATTGTCTAGCGGGGAAAACTTGATGCATCACGAATTCAATTTTCGATATGTTTTCAACCACGTTACCGCGCCCGAAATCACAGATATACACCTACGGTTCGAAAAACGGAGATATAAATATGGTTTTTTTTTGAATACAATAAGCGATAAATCGTCCAAAACCATTATAAAAAAACCCGTGATAAAAGGCGCGCACTCTGCAACAGGCGTCGCCATTTACGTTTTATTTTTAAACTCACTCAGGCGAATATATTATTATGACAACCCTCTACAATGACCATACACTTGTAATTGTATTTGCTCGGCTTCAAAAGACGAAAAAAATTGAAAGTTGGTCCAACTATACGGTATTTGAATATCACATTATTACGGTTTTCGCGCTTCGAAACATCAAAATATCTGGTTGTAATTTCACTTGAAACGCGGTCCTTCGTGGTACATTGTTACACAACCATTTCGACAAACTTTTCGACCAGCCACGCGGTCTTTGACCGGACCGCAGAGTTCCTCATCGATTGTCTTGTGGAAAAAAAACTCGATACATAAGTACTCCAAGGCGTGAGCACGGGGGTGGTCGGGTGAGCCATTGTGGCCCACCCTATGAGCCGTAACCCTACTTGTTATGGATTCCGACCTAGACCATATTATTATACGGAGCATACAGAAACGTCTTATTCTGTGGTGTGAGAATTGTAATTTTTGATTTTTTTGTATCCCGAAATCTCGATAACAAACACTCAAATTAAACATCTAGAAAAATGCAGATATGAAATTATTGATGAATGATTATATTGCCTGCAATGGAGGAGCTGGTCTATCTAGTATTGTGATATTTTACATAATATCTTTTAATCATTATAGCTTAGCGAAAAATATGTTTTTGTTACTAAAGAATATATTTATACACCGAATATTGGGTAAATGAAAGACATTTCATATTATCTGCTAAATAATTGTTTTCCATATATTATCATCGAGGCTTGGCTTGGCACAATACTACTCCATATATACTCAGAGCATGACGAATTCAATTTCGGATACCTACGTTTTCAAAGATATCGAAAACGTGTCGAAAAACGGCGATGTAATATTATTGTTGTTTGAGTACAGAGCGATGAATCGCTCAAAACCATTATGGAAAAAACCGCGGAAAAAGGTGAGCGCAATGCAGCAGCGGGCATCGCCTGTATTTATGGTTTACTTTTAAACTCACTCGGATGAATATATTACAACCACCCTCTACACTAAGTTTATTTACTCGGGGCCCCAAAAGATAAAAACTTTTGAACGTTGGCCCGACTGCGGTGTTTGAATATCACATTATATTACGGCCTTCGCGCATCAAAACATCAAATCTGGTAGTGATTTCACTAGAAACGCGGTCCTGCATGATATATTGTAACAAAAGCGTTTCTCAGAGATAACAATAATATTACAGCTGCAGCCGATGCGCTCGTCCTACACTGCAGTAGAGATAACAGAAACGGGATTTTGGACATTTCGTTAGTTACATCCGCAATAATTCGGGTTTAAATGTACCTCGTCTCTGCGGGTGAACCTATTATCACAATAGTGAAATAGTAAAATATTATGTTTGCAATCGAAACAATAATGTTGTACTTCGTGACATTCGTAAAGAGCACAGTGTATAGTTAACTTCGCGAAATAGGTTTAGATATACCACGTATGTCGTCCATATATTTATATATACAATACGTTTTTCGTTTTGTTTTTACATTTTCATTGTGTATTTTTTTAAGACAATAAAAACCTTTTCGATATTTTCCGAACACATTATTATGTACTTGCATAGTTACATCACATTCAATAGCTTATACTTTTCATATCTATTTGGTTTTCTTAAAATGTCCAAATTGTTTTTATTCATTCCATACATAAAATGGGCATATACTTACATAATTAAATCACTGCTAAGATTTAAATTAAAAAAAAAAAATACTTGCACACACCTGTTTCAATAGTTATCATAAATATTACACTCAAGTCAAATCATTAATAAACTTAATATTCTGTTTTATGTTTATTGTTTGGACTTATTATTGATAAATTGTAATTAAATCTATTAATTTGAAGTGTCGACGACGACTTTAGACAGTAATTATTTAAGTTCATTACATATGGATACATATGGATACATAACCACCTACATTGTTAGATTAGAAATTTAATACTAAATTATGTTTGTACCTATGTGGTTATGCGAAGTTTTAGTGTTCTCCGTTAAAATTTAATGTAATGAATCCATCCCAAAAGTCGCATAATTATGTACCGTGCTTACAAACAATTTATGTCTCCCATAACAAACAGAACGAAGCATTATATTTTGTGTTAAAAGACAAATGATTTATTCGTTTCATTTCTGTTTAATATAGTTTTCGTTTTTAACAGTTTTTGTAACAAATGGTATTTTATTTAAAACGGTTTATTTGTACGTGTAATTTTATTGTTGTGTTATTGTTCAAAAGTATTATTGATATTGATTCAATTACCTTTTTGTTTATATTAATTGATTAATAATTCAGATCACGAGGAACCACGCGTATTCTAAAATATTTAAATCAAAAGTCGTATTACATAGAACTCATCCTCTATTTATTGCGAATTCAGTAAGTACATTAATTCCTTATACTTATTTGATATTACACTTGTACAATAATAATGTATATACAAATCATATGGGTAAGTTTTTTATAGTAGTTGATTAATTTAATAAGCAAGAAGGCACACCTGCGGCTGCCACAGGAACTGCATATTTTGGAATAACAAATTAAAATATTTAAACATTCGTTTTTCCACTTTTATTTACGACAATAAGTTTCACATCTAATATTATTATTGATTTTACATGATGTAATTTTTTTTTTGAAATTAAAAGAGATACACATTTTTCATAATTGATAACTTATATATTATTTATTTATTTATAAATATCACTATACTAATATTATCCATATTGATCTAGACAATTTGGTGAGATTTGGCTGAAATCTAAAAAATGCATTTCTTTTTAGTTATAGTGTCGTATTGATGAATAAGTTTTTTGTTTATTATTTTTTTGAACTTGGTTAGTTTAAAAATCAACCAAAATTAGTTTTATGTAATTTACCTATATTTTCAACTACTACTTATGGTTTTAATTTAAATGAGACAACTTTTAGGCAGTAACTATTTCCTCCATTTGTTTAAAAAAAAAAAGGTTTGTATATTGTTTATTATTACTAATTTGTTATAAACTATTAATTAAATCTAAAATATTTTGACACATCCAAAAAAAATATAGATACTTCCATTTTCAAACATGATTTATTTCCTTGTCCATCATTCTTATACCTATAAGTAAAAACTTACTGTCAAAGAGCTTAGAATAACATTTAGTTTTAATTAGTATCACTATTGTATTCATTATTATTTTTATATATATAAATAAATAATACCATGATTTATATTTCTTATTATTAATTTTGTCACGTATGATCAAACTGTAATTTTTTTCAGCTTTGCAGAAAATATTGTAAGTCACCAATACTAATACATCATACGAAGATAAATAATCCATATAAAGGATTGGTGCAAATTCTGAAAATAGCCGTGCAAATTCATGCTAGTTAGTGACTTACTTTAAAAAAAAAAAAAATTAAATGAGGAAAGTCAGTGTAACACTAACTAAAAAAAAATTGTTCAACATTTTATTTCGGGTGGTTGTTATACTATGATTGTTTTTGTGTGCTGTTTGTGAAATATTAGTAATAAAAAATACAATATTTATTAATAAATATTATTCAAATTAATAATAATTATTATTATTCTGTTTGTTAGGTTATTCTTAACTGCTCCCGTCGAAAAAGTTTTTACGAACAGGTAAATTCCCAAACTGCAGCTGACGTTAATATCGGTTAGGAGGATTGAAGATTTGAGGTCGACATCCTGGTAATTGGTATACTATATTTTTAAAACGAAATACCAAAAATATCGGAAGTATTGATGATATCGAAAATACCGAAACATTGAACATAATTTCTGTATCGATCTATATCTATTACACTTTCGATAGTCAAGAGCAACGGAACTTAAGGCACGCTGGGCCCGAAATATCCAATCAACTATAACACTATATGATTGCCTACCTACCATTTCTATACCGCTGTATCTTATTCAGGCTCTGCAGCAACTTACCCATACTGATTATAAAATAATTAGTTTAGGACGACGAGAGTTGTAGTTATACCTTTGGTATGCGATAATAGCTGGAAATTACGCTTGGAACACACGGCGAACCGATTCAATTTAAAAAAACAAAAAACCGTCGCTCGACAAAAAATTTTCAAAACGCGGCATTAACTTGAACCAGAGCCGCGGTATGTAAATATCGGCGTTCCGCACACATGTACCTAGGTATACACACATATATACATATATATGTATACTATATAGTACCTTTATAACCACGAGTCACGCGTCGAGTGTTAAAGTTTGAACAATTTTTTTCGTCGGTTCCGAGCGATGGAAATATTACTTGAATTCGCCCTTTGTTACTTCATCGAATTAGTTTTGCGTTATTATTATATATTGGTACGTACGTAGACGTGCAGTGCGCAGCGGGCAGGAAGCGCTTTTCACAAATATTCCCCGCCACACCTCGACAACCGATATATATATATAATGTGTCATACATAATTTGATGTATACATTATAGTAATATAACATTTATTATGCAATGCATTTATTACATTCAAGTGTCGAATGTGGCAAGTTATACGTCACGATCGAGATAATAATTTATATATAAATATACGTATTCGTATAAATTGTGTACAACTCGCGCGTGTACGGTTCTCGGGCTCTGCCGCAGTGGGTGTGTGAGCAGCAGCATTAAAAGCATTGAAAACAAACCCGAGCCATTCAAGTGCTAATGTCCCTAGGGAAATAAAAATGCCGTTTTCGTGTTTCGTCGCCGCCGCCCGTTTCCATAAAAGTTCATCAAATCGCAAACGAATCAGTTTCTATTAGCGAGCATTACGAAAAATCGAATTCACTAGCAATCGTAAAAGTAAAAAATAAAATGAACTTTATCTATGAATGGCGGCGGGCCGTTAAGGTTTTATAATATTCTGAAAGTTTTCGTCTGCCCGAGTCCGTTAACGCCAGGCGGTTACGATTCTACGCAGGACGCCGTGATGCGACAGTTATTTTTTATGCCTTTGCGCCTTAACAAAACTGCGGCGATATTACCGACGTATCTGTGGCCGTTATTTTTATGCGCCTGTTAGTTGAACGGCCCCACCTACACCATATTATTATTATCGTGTCGTGTATTATAGGTATAAACACCTCTAGATTCGAGATCTGAGAACACAGCGGTCTGCATGAACGTGGCAGCTGCGCGTCGACGATCTCGAAAATAGCTATATAGAAGAGATAACAAAAAAAAAATAAAAAAAATAAACATTTAAAAAAATAAAAAAACAGAAAATAATTACCGACCGGTATTTTAGGCTTTGCATATTTTCAGCGAAAACCGTCGAGGGACATCAAAACAAGAATATTATGAATTACTTATCGCAATTTCTCGTTTAGATTATAGAGTATGTTATTATTACCAATATTATTGGATCGTGCAGTTACGGTGCAGTATACGACATACGTTGTGATTACGATGACCATGCACCAGTCACATATTACATATTATAACCACGCTCACTTCCATTTTTTCAATAACGCATATTTTATTCGAATTACGATTTTGGTAATTCAAATCAATTCAGAGACCATGACATTTTCTAATTCTTAAATTTTTTCTTACTAATTGGACCTTAAGAAGAGTCATGTGGCGATACAGACCTCTGTTTTTCAAATGGCGACTCTTTTTCTAGAGTAATTGAAAACATGACCATTAATTATATTTAAAAATTCCAAAAGTTAGATTTCAAATAACTATTAAATAATATTTTTCAACGAAAATTTCTTAATTTTACTTCTTCCATCACGTGACAACAATTAGGCTATGATTGTGTTAGGTGGGTAAAGTTTCATAGGCAAACAAATGAAAACGAAACTCGTGAGACTACAGCCCCAATAAACTTCGAGTTAACTCTTATATTGAGTATGAAATAAAATTGTTGCATTTTATAACCGAATGAATTAAGAAATATATTACAATTGCAAAATATATAAATTCTACGACTGTAACTGAGCACTGGTATAATAATATAATAATGGTACATTTTGCTATCATGCTTCCAAAGAATTTGTTTAATATTACAGGGTGTTTGTGAAACATTTCGATTTTACGGTTGTAATGTTTGGATTTAGATACCGGAGAGATGCTTGTAAAAGAGCTTTTTGCAAAGCACATCATCATTCAATAAAGGTATACCAAAGAACAATCAATGTTTGGACTTTAGCCGAAGACTACAATAATTTCATATTTCTGTCTGCGGTAGTAACTATCTCCAGGAGGGAAATCGAGGAAAATTGCCCCACCTTCGACTTTTTTTCTGAGCAATGGTGTCATCAAACTTATAGATAAGTATAAGTAGAAAATAAGTATTCTAGTCGTACGAAAACTCGAGAAAAATATGTTCACCGCAGTCGTTTCCAAAGTATTTGTCGAGCTTCCGTAGAATTTTATACGTTCCAAAAATAAATTTGAAAACTACGAAAACTCGACGTATGATGGAAACAATTATGATTATTTAAATAGAAGTGTATAATTTATAAAAATATTTTCATATAACCCGCATGGCCGCATTACACTTTTTTCATGGTGTTTCTTTATTTTTTCTTTTCTTATTATTATTAGTCATGCTAATACTTATGGAAGGGCGCCCGGAGTATTCAAAAGAGCCAAAAAAGTTTGGGAACCGCTGCCGCTACCGCACTGATATACATTACTAATTACTATACCTAACACAATAATTGTGGTTATATTAGTATTATAGTACAAGGTACATCGATCAAAATCACGAGAGTTAAACGTAGGTACACTGCAAAAAAGTCGCTTCGGTAGTATCGGCGTTGAGTCCAGTTCAGGACTGGCTAGGGTGGCGGATAGCGATCCCCGCCTGTTCCTGTGAAAATTTGGACTGCTTGGATGAATTGGGGTGGAAAATAAAATAGAATCTTAATATAAGCCCAAAATATGGGCCAAACTTCGGCTTCCCGGAGGGCGTTTTTTGTTCCCAGTTAGCCCCTGGTTTCTGTTTCCAATCGATGTAGGTACATAAGGTTAGTTAAGTAAGCACCTGCCTATAAATATTAGTGTAATCTCTGTGACTCGTCAGCCGCCGCTCACCTTTATAACGCAAACGACATATTATTAGGTATACGCATTTTGTTAATAATTTGACGTTATTAAAAATAAAATAAACCGCGGCGTATTCGTGCGTCACGCGTGCAGCTGCACAGCCGGCACGAGGCGTATCGACGAGATTTCAAAGACGTAACACAATAACAATACAAATATTATACGGATAATACTCAATATTGTGTCGTATTATTACTGTGGATGATCTTCGGTTGGAATCGCACTACGGCCACGCTAAATGTTATGCGTGTAGGTGGTGTATACGTAATAATTAATAAATACACCTGCGACTGCGCCGTACGCGAATAATTATCTCCAAACGCGCACAGCGTCCTGTCCCGTCCCGTATTATAGGCAATATTATATAGGCACCCATACAATCGAGCTCGGTATTATGATATACACCGTTCGTTTAACGAATAAGCACCGTAAATTGACAGTCAACGAGTAGCTGCTGCTGATATAGTCGTCGGTAGACGAATATGAGCGGATAATTCAATAATGCGGAGCCTCAGTTACCCCTGTAATCAGTACGACTGCCGTACACATATCTATACGTACACGAGCCGGTCATAATATGGCACGTACCAAATATATGTTGTATAATGCGAGTGCGTCGCTCACACGTTATCATCATTATTATTATTATATTATCAAATAATAATAATAATAATAATCAAACGAATTCAATCTGCAGAACGCGTCCACTTCGCTCACCCTCCTATGCTCCTATGCTGACAGTCAGCCAAAGTCTCGATGCATAATGTCATAAATAATAATATGTTGTATACCTACTTACATCGTCATTAATATGTGATAAGAAACACATTTTTATACATTTTTTTTTACATTATTAAATTATATTTATTGGTACCCGGGATAAGTACTGCAGATGACGATGGGCATGCAATCCGAATATCCGGATTATGGATTTGGTTTTTTGATTTGACAATACTAGACGTACTGGTGATAATTGCATACCTAACCTAAAGATAAACCTATTCAAGACGATTTAGTATAAATTAAACGTGACTATGAATATGGGTCATTGAACTCCAAAATTTAGTCAATCCGTAGATATAATCCGTGGATTCCGAATATTATGAATATCACTAGACTAAGTACTACTGGTATCCGTCTCGACTTATGAACAGGAGACGACTTTTGTCGAGAACATGCCAATACCTAGGTAGATAATAGTACGAGGCCATTCGTTGGTCTTCAGTAACCGCTTATTATAATGAGGACCAACGATCCATATTAATTTTGCACCTATTTATATTTTATGACCCATCACAATAATATATTATTACGTTTCGAATAAGAAAAACTGCTGATTGAAAAATAGTAGGCACTGTTTTTAATACGTCTGAAATAAGTGTAAAAACCTATCGATTTTTAATTGACGTATAGTAAACCGCTAATACCGCTATACCTGTATGCAATATATTTTTATTGTTTTGTTTATATTATTGTAGTCACTCTATGCAACCGATGAAATATAATCGACCATTTTCGTTGTCAAGTAGTACAGTTTATCGAAAAAATTGGATCACGACCAACTGGTTGAAGACCACAGCACGTGCTATGGTTTTTTAAAAAAAATTTTCCATTTCGTAAGTTTTCACCGTCACGTTGATAAGAAATTCCAGTATTGTGTAAAGTAAGGTATTAAGACTCACCATCGCACACACAGTATACAATGCAATAGTACATCCATCGCGAGTAATAACCTAATAATGATGAAGCAGGTATGTGACAAGTTCTCGAATCCTGAGCAATAGTGTTTCTATAATATTAATGTGGTGACCGTTAATGCGCCATTAAATACAAACCAGAATGGTATGAATCAACATAAAACAATATGTCCCTGCATATTTTTGTACTAATATTAAAGTACTTTCTTTCTAAACAAAATCCCACTCCCCACCACTCGCGATTCCCGTTCCACGACACACACACCATAACTTCCGTACATCCATATCATGTTGTTTACATATTTAATGTTATACATAGTATGTAATATAATATATATTAAACAGTTAAGTTTTTACTGTTACGTTTAAGATTTTCTTATTATTAGCATTAGAATTATATGATTAAATAATATTAATGCCACAACCTATTCGATTAATAGTCGAGCTGTAGTAACTTTTGGCTGAAGCTGATAACAATTTAAAAAATAATATATATATTTCAATACCAAAAAGAATTTTTTTATATAAACGACCAAACGAAAAACAATTATTTATTAAAAATCAAATACAGGTACAAATAAATGTAAAAGGTATAGTTGAAATATAATGGAATTATAAATAGTTTTCAACTCGACAGTAATATTATTATAAATACTGACCGATACGATTTTTTTGAAAGTTATATTACCTACCTAATATTCAGGTACTCTGTACTTTTACAGTTAATTTGAATTGTAATTTATAATAATCGTATGGAATAATAATAATAATAATAATAAATAAATAATTTTTTTTTTTTATTACATTTTTCAAGTTTTCATCTAAATTACCTGTTAGTTTAAAAATTTATATTTACTTTTATAATCAACGTCAGCAGTTGCTATAGGCGATGGAAACGATAGCAACACTACTCGTCACAATGATTGACAGACCGCACGGACATGAAATATGTTTTAAAGCTGTGAAACGGTTCGACACTGTAGTACCTTCCTATATATTATTCTGAACAATACGCTCTTCAAAGGGTCGAAGTAAATTTAATATTGACAACATTGTATCGTTAAAACCTTAACGTAGTCGTAAGCTTTGCCGGAATAATGATTCTACTTACGGTATTATAGTCGACAAATAATTTAGTACAGACGTCGAAAATAACACTATACCTCACCTATTCCAGGTATTTCTCGATACGTCTCGGGATAAGTACCCGCTACTATCACACAATACAAAATGTAAGTTGCTTTAAAAAAAAAAATTATCAACTTTATACGTCTCCGGGAAATGCGGCACAAAGAATATAATATAAATCTAGAAGAATACGCCTAAAATAATAATAATGTCAAGTAACTTCCATAATTGTATTTTTCCGCGCTTATCCAAAAGACTGTATTCCGAGGTCCATTGAATTGGTCCCTTGTGTCATAATGAATATCCTTACATATCTTCATTTTTTTTTTCGAATTAAATTTAATATAGTCCTCATCTCTTATTTATTTTTAGGATTTTCTTTTACTTTTATATAAGCTTTACTTAATTAATTTTCCAATTGAAAAATGTAATGGGAAAACGAAAATTGTTTTAATGGTTTTTAATTTACTTCACAGCGTGTTTTGCGACTCGGACATTTACCTACATATTATTTTCACCATACAAACATTTGAAAATATGTCGTGTACGACTTACGGTACATCCGTTTTCACCAACTACAGGGTTAAATATTTAAAATAGTTTTTTTTTTCTAATCAACTATTTAAGTACATATAGACAATTTTTGGTCTGCAGTTTTATTTGATGGGCACATCTTATGTAATATACCTGACAAAATTAAATTTTTATTAACATCAATATAATATATATTTATTGACTTAAGATTAGAATAGAAAGACTATGTGCTTGGTGTTAGGTATTTGCAATTAGATTATTTTAATGTTTAGTTTGTTTTGTTAAAACTTAAATTTAGTTAAGTAGGTATAATTAATTTAGTTTAGTTTTGTAACTGCGCCTTATTTGTATGCTTTGTCTAACTGTTTATCGAGTTTAAATTAGAAGGATTTTAATAATATTCTTAAAAAATCGATGAGAACTAAAAGAATTGATCGTTTGACTCTGATTTGGATTACAGTTGTCATTCAGTGAACATTCATATTATTAAGAGTGGCTTAAATATTGATATTTTATACACATAAAAAATTAAAAGTAATTTTATAATAAATTACTTTAATAAATAATGAGAATTATTTTAAGCTATAGGTAATATATTATTATTTTATATCGTTAAGTAGATAAATAACAATTTACTAAAATACAAAAGACAGTACAATACAACGACAATACAGATATCGTTTTTTCAGTAAAATTTTTCAAAAACAATATTTTATGAAAATCATGATATTGTTAAACATAATACAAATATATATTTCTTAAATTAAAAGCCTAATAGTTTGAAATACATGATTTAAATTTATTTTAAATGTGTATTCTCAGAATTTTTTTTTCAAGTATTTGTTCCAAAATACAGTTTATTCTCTCTTATTTGACGTTACGAAATATTGTTGACAAAGTATAAGCATTTATTATATTTTTTAAAAGAATTAATATCTCTAACAATTATAAATTACGTTTTTAACTCTTGTATAAATTATTAATAATTACTTGGTTTGTTAAAAAAAAATCTCAATTACGCATGATTGTAAAAATAGAGTGTAGACTTAATTGTTTTTCTTACCCAACAGATTAAAATTCTAATATTCTTAATAGAGACTGCTAAGGTTACATACACTATTTTATTATGACGCTATATAGGTATATGTATGAAATATTTTGTTTGATAATGAATAAAACATTTTAAATATCAACACAGAATTATGTAATGAATGGGAGGTACTTAAACAATATATATATATATATATGTGTGTAAAAAACATAATGCGTATGCAATATTATATCAATCAAAAATGCCTTATTTGAGATAATCGAGTGAACTTTTCAAAAATGTATTAAAATTGCATTAATAATGGTTTTCAGGTCAATGAAACTTTCGTTCATTTGTTCGATAATGACACTACGATTTTTTTTTTGTGTTATTATTATACGAATTGACATTTTAATGAACCTAGCTAAAACGTCCTATATACATAATATTATGTGCGCACAGAGCTCTGGCTAAAATAAAATGTTTTAATTGAGCAAGGCAGCTGTATTGCAATTTGCAATAATTCAAAATACACGTCAATACTCAATAATTTAAATTTAAGTGCATTTTGAATGCAGTAAGTATGTTTGACATTAATCAGTTGATTAGAATTTCAATCGGCAAATTTATTTTGTGCCCACCAATCGCACGTGCCTACAGTAAATGCACGCATTTCAAATTCAATTACGAGGTTACACTGAATCGTTAGACGGTTCGTTCTCAATACTAAAATATTTATAAACAAATTAAAATCATTTCTCTCCGCCAGAATGACCAATTTAACATGTGAGTGCGATCAGCGGTCGCATCAATAAACGCTTTCAGTAGACTCTCCAAGATACAGTACATTTTGTTGTTTGTTTATTAGGTAGGAACTTAAAATTTCGATTTGTATTTATTCCCCACGGACAAGGAATTCACATGAAAACGAATGATAGTCTAGTCCATTGTGTCCGGTACTATTTCCAGTACTAAGGAGATATGAATGTTTTCCCTCGGGAAATATACGTAGACATTTTTACATTCTTGGCGTCGTTCATTTCTCGGAAAAAGTATACGTTCGTTCGTGAAAAAAAACCATACATGTTATACACCTACCAGTGACAATTTTTTGTTCGTACCTACCTACTGAATTTTTTATCACAACATTATCAGTTGACATAAATTATTTTTAAAATGTTGTAGTAAAGAGAATAAATAAATAAAATCGATTATGATACATACTACCTACCTATGTAATAATATGACATGAGCGTTATTGTAAAAAGTAGGTGTTTAACTAGCACAGAATTGAAAATATCAATCACAGATCGCTTCTCTTGCGATACGTTGGCAATAAAATAGTCATGACCTAGTGAAACATATTACATACCTAAACTTAAATATAATTGTTTTTTATACCAACTGCTCAAAAATTAAGTTACAAATAATGATTCCCATTCTTGCATATTCTCGGTTAAATACGTACAGGGCGGGTATAAAAAATATTTTTGCTATTATAGCCTAATATTATACTTATTATAGATACTAAAAAAGTGTAATTTGAAATGTGTAAGATCGTTTTGTGAACTTTTTAGAGCCAAGCATAGATCACCTGTTGAATACGAAATGTATATTATCATGTAAATTAATTTGAGTCAATGGAGGATCTATTAGGGGTGATAAGAATGTTTCTCATAATTTTCCAAGTCAAATGATTTAGTTTCCAGTATATTTTATTTCATATTATGTTTTATCCTTGTAAATATATTATGGTATTTGGTCAATTTTTTCGGTCATGTCCAGTTTCCAGTTCCAGTAGATACCAGATTCGGCCTACCTTGTTTATAACTACAGGTGTACAGATTACAGCGATCTTCATTAGCATGACATTATACTACCATTCGAATTAAACGTATTCAAGTGGGACTAAACTGATTTTTTTAAAAGTTAATATTGTTAACAGACATTTAATAATGCGGAATTATATGCTTTGAGCTCAGTTAATATTATAATCGTTGTCACGAGATAATATTAAGTAATGTTTGTACATATGTCTGATTCATATAACTGTATAACGTGGTATTCGTTTATCTTAAATCTGCTCACTTTAGTGCAATATCAGTTTTAATTATTCATTAAAACAGTAAATTATACTTTAAAAAGTATTCTGAATGATGTTAAGTTGTATTGTGTTTGTATCTTGTTTCAGTCGTTTAATAAAAACTGTGAGTATATCGTTTCGCATATTTAAATTTGCATTATAAAATTTGTATTTTTTATTTTGTTTAACTCTTTTCGTTAAATTTAAAATACAATAATCCTGTAAAATGTTTATATTTTAAGGGTGTAAATAATAAATATGTACTTCGAACATACAACCATGAAACAAAATGTGAATAATAATCATTCATTAGTATAGGCAATAGATCCATAATAATGCTGAAACTTGAATGTATATGTTTTAACAACAACGTTTAAAAAAAGTATATTATAGGAAACTATGTAGTTTACAGTTTTACTTTTATTGATTTTATATTGAAACTATAACATAAATAATGGTTTTTCGTGTCTAATGTCCCGAAATTTGGTCTTCTGATTCATGATATTAAAATTTTTTAATTTAATTATTTATTAAAATTAAAAATAGGTATTTACACTTGTCCCTATTTTATACAATTCCAACATTTAGTATTCAATTTCTAAATCTTACAATATTGTGTTATAATTTGAACTAAAAACAAATATTTTATGCAGAATAGATATTAAACAGCATTTGTATGATCCAAAGCATTATAATGCTATAGCCGCCTATAGGTAATTATAATAATGTTCGTCCGATTTACGTATATGACGTAATGAAGTGCGTATTTTATTTGATATAATATTATCTTTTATATTATATTATATGAGGTGAATTTTAAAGTTGATCGATTCAACATTATTTATATTGCATTGGGTTGCTATACAGACATTGTCTATTGGACGATACTATCACTTATGTTATATATTTGTACTCACGTCTGTATATAGATTTGAAAAAGGACACAATTTCGTATTATATATATTTTTGTGAGATTTAAAAAGACCTCACAAATAGGAGACGAATCTGATCATCATATATGTATTATGTTTTTCAGTGTAATATGTTTATTGTATAGAAGTGAGAGACAGTTGAGGGACATCTCGAAAGCTGTATTTTTTGTACCCATACATAGTAGGTCCATTATACAAATAAAAAGCAATATTTTTCAATTCATTCGACTACCTACTTTAAATGCAAAATAGAAATGTAATTGTTATTTATAAAATCATCATTTGATTACATATTTATCATAGTAGTACGAGTAACTCCTATTAATGGATTCCGTGTAGGGCAAAATGAGGACAATCGTATATTGAAGTATTATATAACGCTAATGACGATGATTCAAAAAACTGGATACTTAAACATAGAAAAGTTGGTGTTACATTATGACATAATGTGGAAAAAAAAATACATGTTCGTATATTATAGTTCATATTATCAGGAATAAATGAAAATCATCACAATAGGTACTTGTTTCAGTTAAATATAATAAACTGTTAATTTATCTTTAAATTTGCATGTCGTTTGCTTACTGTAACTTTAATTTTTTTTCCACTGTATGATAAATGTTCTTAACTTTATTAAAAGTAATTTTAACAATTTTCAAAACTACTTGTGGTGTTTATCAACAACGGCTGCAGTTAAATGTACGCAACGGGGTATATAAAGGCTGAGTAAACATGATGGTTATAGAACTAGTTTGTTCTAATTATTTTGAATTTGTCATTTAATTTTACCTATTTGTGTTTTACATAATATGTATTAAATAAATATGCGTGAAATGTTTGTAAGTTAAAATAAATTAAAATGTATACAAGTTATTTCGATTAAAACAAGTTAAAGTTGATTAATTTCATTGCATAAAAATAGATGGTGTATACGATGCATTATTATTTATGCAAATTGAATATTTGTTGAAAGTCCCCAAGTTGCCCAATGTATGGGAATATGGGACAACATGGTGTAAAATGTACTTTTAGAGTTTTATTTCTTGGGAACTCGAAAATAACGTTATTGCAATAAATTGATTTATGATAATATTAATCTTAATATTAATAAAATCATACATTTTTATTTAAAGAAAAATACCCATCACAAAAATAAAAACAATTTAGCCATGTGGCAAAACTATTAGAACGTCTTGTTTTACCCTATATGGTCCACATAGCTGTGTACTTTTTTAATTTAAATCAATCAATGGACAATGGTATATATTTATTTATTTATTGAGAAAGTCATTTTAAATAATTTTATACAGCTATGAAAAATAAATATTCGTTTTGTCAACAATGGTCCAAAAATTATCAGTATAATATTGAAACAAAATTCAATACAACTCGTTTCCAGTATAAATATACTGTCTAGCTACTAATCAAAGTTAGTATCGCCTTACTATATTTTCCTATTCAGTGCTGGTGAATATCAGTACTATGTGTGAAATGTTTTTGTGGGGCCTATTTAGTGTGTATTCGGCGTATTTTGGGGCTTCAAATACAGTCTGACGTCAAACTTATAAATGAATATTAATCATTCGACGAATACATTGACTATTGACCTTAAAATTTATTTTTGCAACAGTCAAATCGTCTTGAAGTCTTAGTTTATAGTATAAAATATTGAAGAAGATGGTTGTAATATATCTGGAAACTACTTCACGACGATTTTTTTGAGAAAATATCCTTGCTTTTTGTTTTAAAATTTGTAATTCATTACAATAATTAAAATTATCGAAATTAATAATAAATCGCTCAAATCAACACACCATGCATTATTATTATGAATTCAAAAGCAATTTGAAAGCTAACAACTTCGTAGTACCAACTGAATAGGCTTTCAATCAATAAACGATAGTTGGTTGTAAAAAAAATCTTTCAAACCTATTAACATTCTTCAAAGAGAGTTAGCAGAAAAATCAAACGTGAACAATTTTCTACTAAGTTCAATTCGTTCGTTTCATCAAATGAGTATAACTATATTATATATATATATATATAATCTATTTATTCTCTTTATTTATATTTTTCACTTTAAATGCACTAATAATTCTTGAATAAATTTATGGACACAATTTCGTTTAATCCAAAAAACGCTTTGCAATAGGTCATGGTTATATTTCTATTATTTACTTGTGTAGGACATTTTGAACATTCGCCGAGATCAATATTATAATTGCGTTCTAGATTCTACACCTGTGGGATTCGACCACATGGGTGTAATGCACATTATATTTCTCGAAGTTTGTGATTAACTAGTTAAAAAGTTAGTTTTTATTTAAATGTTTAGCTAGTTTATTATATAAGCTGCTTAATAACTTAACTTTTGCGTCTGTATTCTTATAACTTAGATTGTAAAATTAGTTTTAAAAATAATACGTTTAGTAATAATGGTTATACAGAATTATTACTGTGGTCAAAGTGAAAAAATACTTATTTGTTATTTTGGTTTAATTACGCAGTAAACAATGGTTTTAATTGCTAAGAGTTAGACAACAATTATTTCCAGATTTATTAATTCAACAGACCCAAACCCGCGTAATTGTTTAACGGCTACTACAGGTTGTATGTTTTACCTTCAAAATAAAATCGAATGATTAAAAAATAGTAATTTTCATTTTGTATAACCTAGTTGTAACTTATAGCATTTTCTCCATATTTTTTTAGAGTTAAATAGGTACCTACAACGTATATTATTTTTTTACTTTTTTACTTTAATATTAACTTTTAATTTTATGTTGACTTAAATCAGTATTTTTCATTGACTTTCCCACGTTTGAATTATTATTTCTACGAGCTTTGTGACTCGTTACGGTATTTCATTAACGGGCAATAATAATATTGTAATAGTTTAATCTTGAACTGTTCACATATTTTTGTACTTAACGAGTTTTTTTTATTTTTTCTGTTCTTCTTAAACTACGTGAATATGGAATACTCCACGTCTCCACACACAGCAACAACGACTACAACAACAACAACAACAACAACAACAACAACAAAAACGATTCATGCGCACAAAAGTGGAGAAAACATCATACGCGTATGTCGTAGGTAGGTATATAACAGCAATATCATATAATGGTATATACAGTGTTTTTTCATCTATATATGTGCTCCACACATATTTTACGGAAACTTCAAGAGCAACACGCAGCTATATCTTAATTGAAATCTCCGTACATTCCAATGTGTACTCATAATATTATATGTGTACACACAATATACACGGGTAGGTACAGTGTAAAACATGAAACGGGTGTGCAGCGGCGGCGGCGGCGGCGGCGGCGAACGGCATTATAGTTGACAGGCTCGTCGACGACGGCGATACGGCAGCCATCTATACGGTGTTCGGAGACCCACACGACTCACGGCCTCGATTTGTCATCACCTAGTCATCTCGGGGTGGTTCAGCTCACCCCATCATTCGACACCCCATATTGACCGTTTATCCGCCGACGGCGATGTATAAACATTAATCTTGAGGCTGACACTCCCTGTGTGCACGCACATATTCGCGTCGAATGTTCGACGACGTCGTCGTATATTATGTGACAAGCTTCCGGCGCGGTGGCGTCGACGACTGCGAGACACGGTTCTTCCGCTGCAGTTCCGCCCCTTGCACAAAAAGTTATTTTGATTTTTTACGCTATTATTATTATTATTATTATTGTTGTTGTTGATATTTTTTTATTATTATCTGGCGCGAGTATGACGAAAATGCCAATCGGTCTTCTCTTCTGGGGGACGTGCGAGAGGAAGTTGTTTTCGTAATTTTTTTCGGATTTTCCACCGCGTTCAAACCCGGCGCGTGTGATCTTGTATACGCGCGCTTTTGGCTGACTCTCTTCTCTGAACGAATCTCGAGTAAAATCTTATAATCTTTTAAAATAGGTACCAATGTGACATATATAATAATAATTTTAAGATAGTTATTTGATCTCAGATATACTTCGATGATTATTTTTTGTACAAGAATCATTATGCAGTTTGTCGAAAATTCAAAATTTAAAATACTTACTATATAGTTACTTCTATTGTGTATTCTGATTACTACTAGGGAAATATGATGAATTTCACAGTGTACCAACCTCTCATCAACACGAACATGAAATTTTAATGTATAATAATAATACATTTGGAGTTATATTTTTTTGTTTATCGAATTTTCCAGTGAACTCACCTATATACGTGAATACGATCGAATGTCTTCATTAAAATTACATTTTACATACACTGTATAGCATGTACCCATAAGTTCACATAATAATTATATAATAAATGTTAGGTTAGGTCACTATAAATTACGTATACATGATATGAGAAATGCAATTATAATAATAATTATTATTCACGTCAATTACTTTTTGTGTGGAACAGCTTTTAAGTGTTGAATGATGTATGGGACAGTGTGAATATATTTCCACGGAACCATATGCATTTTCTAAGCAATGTAAACAATTTTCATATCGCAGAACAAAAAACAAAAAAAAAATAAATGTATGATTGATAGCTTCCCTCCTTCTGTTTATTAATTGCTATTTGAACAATGCGCATAAAAACCCACCGAGTCTTAATACATTATACCTCAAAATCCCTTACTTGTCACATAGTGCAATCAATCTTATAATAATCGCGATTATAATTAAATATTTCGCAGGAAATGACAATTGTGGAATATTTATTTATGCGTGTTTGGGCTACGAGAGACCGATAAAGGGTCTGATAAACCGACATTTATTATTCGCGACCCCTGCGTAAAAGATTATATTTGCATTTTTATTAAAACAGGTTATTATTTTCTTACGATGTTGTTCACGGACCGGCCAAATATAATTTAACAGTTTTCATCATTATCGCAGAATATGTTGAAAGGGATTTGGTATAATACTTACAAAATATAGCTTAATATTTTGGGCTGTCAAAGTTTCAGTAACGGTAATGTGATTTTAACTGACTTTGAACTTGTATCAATTAACTCAAATACGAAACACCATTAAACGTTTACTCCATAATACACACATATAAGTGCTGTATTAAATTGAAATGTTTGTGTTACCGTTGACAAGTTTATTTCTCTAAATAAACCTCTCAAAAGTTAATATAATGGATAATACAAAACATTTAATGACATATTTCATTACTAGAGTTTTAAATTTATTTTCTTGAATACTAAACAAAATACTCAAAAATAAGTTTTATGGAAGTCTATGAAGAGTATCACTGTAATAAAATATTAATGTGACCATAGCTCCTTACAATTTATAGAGGTCGGTAAAACAGTATAATTTTAGATAACGAATTTTGATAAAAATCGTTAAAACATTGCAATATTTTTTTATTAAATGTATAATGTTTGATACAAAACTTATTGAATATTTAACCAGATAAATTTTTATCATCGGATTTAATTATTTAATCCCGTATATTTAGTAGGAAACCTTATAGGATTTACAAATTCAAAACATTAAATAGCCAAGGAGGTAATTGATTTTATAATGTGAATTTGTTTTTGTATTGTTTTTTTTTAATTTAACTTTTATTTTGGTTGGAAAAACGCTTAACTATTTTTGAGTAAATTAATTGGGCGAATGTTAACTTAAACGTAGTTTCTGTAATGGCATAATATATATCGATCAAAAGAAAATATTTGACCCAATTGTTCTTAGTATCATAAAAATATATTAAATCACAACATATAATGAATTCTTACTTGCGATATACCTTTAATATATGCACCCAATTGATTTTCCCTTACTGTAAAATAATTTAAAATTCGTATATAATTATTACCTGTGTATGACGAAACAACGGTGTGATTAACTGATGATTAAACTTTGTAAGGATTACTTATCTATGAATTGAAGTAAAATATATATTCATTATATTAATTGTCATTAACTATAATATGGGTCAAAATGATATTGTAAGAAGCGACAAAAAAAAAAATTAGATATCAACATCCTGTCTGAATCTTTCGAACAGTGTAACACCTAATAATGTATTAATAATGTTCATAAGAATATATCAAACCTACTCAAAGTTTTTACTCATTTGAGACTTATCTCCGTTTTGTTAAATTATGATTTAAACTTTGTCATAATGATTATTATGCTTGTAATTTAAAATCCTAATGGTACAGTTGATGAGGAGTATGTAAATAAAAATTGTAATAAATAATAATTTCAATATATATTTGATAATTATGCAGATAGAAAGATAAGTAAAATTTTTCATGGATAATGGTTTCATTTTTATTTTTTAATCATAAATTATTATTCATTTCATGTACTAGTATTTTTCATAGACAAATAATCGTATGTATGTTTTTTAATATCAATAAGACATCTTATCTTCGAGTCGAGTGAGGAATTCATCTCTTAGTATTGACAAATGTAATTTACGGTATACATGTATACAAATTAATCTATTTTAAATTGTAGATATTATATTAATGAGCTTTGATTATTAGTTCATCTTGGGTCTTTTAGCTAACTGTGGTTATCACAAAGTCAATATAAATTGAATTAAAATTTGAAATTAGAAATTTTTAACTTAACTGCACTATAACATGACAACAAATAATATACAAAATAATATATTCCATTTGAAATATTTTAATAAACGTAACTCTTTTTTATGGAGTTAAATACATGACCATTACAAGTATACTGATGGATGAGAATAAAATTTTAATAATAGTAGGTATTAATATCAGTACTCCATATTTATTGATGTCGAAATGACATCTGAAGCTTTTCAATCAAACCTTTATAATTATAAGTCTACAAATAATATTTTTATAATGTTTGTAATACATATTACGTATGCATACCGGGAATGCCAATGTCGTTTCAACTTATTTTTTTACAACAACAAAATTGCGTTTGTATTTGTTAAAAAATAATACACTATCATCAATATTCAAGAACATTGTGATAGTAAAATGTAATCATAATATAATAATTTTTTGTGATTTGATACCCCATTTTCCTGTTCTCGGATAAGTAGTTCTAGACCATTGGTCTAACTCCTTTGTTATTGTTTTTAATGAAAAAATGTTTTTTTTTTCTATGAACGTGAATACGGCTTATACGTAGTGTGACATTTTCAATTTCTAGAAATCAAATTACATCTAAGTATAACATTATATCTTGAGCCTTAGTTCCCCCATTATTTGGCAGAATACTGGGAATTTAATTTTTACCCCTTCCCCTCCACAACCAAAAAAAGTATCAACTGGATCTAATTTACTGCCAGAAACCTGCACCCTCGAGGTTGAAGATTGAAACGTTTATTCTACTATAAAGTGCGTAAACAGACACAAAAAAAAACATCTCACTAGTCATCGTTAGGTTAATACAGTCATTGCTCCACTCAAAATTTAAAATATCACTATAGGTATTTATGTACTTTTTATAGACATTTTATCTGGATAATAAAGTAAGTAATAATAATTCATAAAACATCATAGATATTGTTGAGTTATTGGCGAACTATATTATATTTTAGTATCAAACTCTTCTAATAAAATATGAGTATTTTAACTAACTCACCTTTTATTATTATATTTGTGTAATTGTTTAGGCATATCGGTATACAATAAACTACTCATATTCGCATCATATTCAGTATTTTGATGAAGTTTTGTTTCTTTAATAATACGAATAGTGTAATAAGCTACATTGTTTGCGATTGATATAGATTGATTTTATTTTAGTATTATTTTAAATTTTAACTTCTAAAATATGTCTGTGATAAGAATTGAAGTACGTGTATTTATTCGTCCCATGAATGTGAACCCGAAATATTAAATATTAATATGACATAGACAACTTATGACTTTTTGAGTATAAATAGTACTATTACTGCGATACAGTGTTATACTTTAGACATAACTCTGAACGGCATGAAAATTCAGTAGGGATACATCATAAATTCATAATACTATTATAAGCACTTATTGATTTACCTTCTACGGTCGTACGCATTACCCGAATAAGATTTTATTTAGTTGCTTCTGGTGTTCCACAAGGCGGGCACTTGTCACGTCCAGTCGTATTTGAAATCCTGATAAACTCATTGTTAATCTGAATTAATCTGCAAATGATGGTATTTTGTTACAAGCACCATTAAACCGACATTATCTTTTGCACCACATATTGACTGGATAGTAGGCAAAGTGTCGCGGGATTTATAAGACGACATGTTGAGTCAGTCAGGTGTGGAAGATGTCTGTTGGTATTAAACACTTCTGTTGTTAGATCTTTTGCGGAGTATGGGTCTGTGGTATGTTCCCCAAGTACTAATTGTGACAAAATCAATATTGAACGTGTTCAGCATTGCCTTTTTGAAATTAGTATCCCGAGCTATGGTCATTATAAACACGAGACCCATGATTATCAACTCGTCTTAATGCGCCATCTACTTTGAGTAATACTAGAGAATGATATTTCATTTTTAAATGGTTTAGTTTCAAGCGAGTTTGGTTCACATTGCTTGTTGTCCAGGATAAGTTATTGCATTCCAGGATTTATCCATTTACGAGACTCTTACTGCCTAGTTCTAGGTCCTTAAATTATTTCGATGAGCTATGTATTTCGTTTACAGTCAATCAAGTCATAATAATTCTCTCATTTAGGTTTTTGTTTTTGTTGTATTGAGTCATCTTTTTTCTTCTCATTACTAATATCAACGATAGGTTAGGTAAACTTACTATGTAATATTATATATTTTAATTTATAAGATATTCAATGTTGTTATTATATATATAACTATAAATATGCACATTTCATTAATAATATTAAGACTAAACATATTATGTACTAGGTATATTGTTAAAAGCCGTATGGCGTTTATAAGTAAAAAATAAAATAAAATACACTCTGATGTAGAAGAAGTATAAAATGGAGTATGGAATGTACCTACCCTTTATACTGTACCTACATGAAATATTTATGCAAAAATGCGTCCCGGTACATGCAGATTCATTTCAGAAATTAAACTAAAATATGTATCAACTTGGTTTGGTACTTTGGTATACAGTTTGAGTAAGAAAAATAAAACCCATCTCTACTTGCTTATGGATGACTATTTAGATTTAATACATTACATATAATTATATTCATATTCAAATAGTTGACAATCCATGCATATATTATATAATAAGTATACACTTAATGTATGTTAGATTTATTCGAAATGATGTAAATTTTAGCACCTTATAAAGATAATTTGACATAGACCACCACAAAATCAACAAAATTCAATTGTCAAACGATTCGACAACTTAAGTGAAAATGGAATTTAAAATTGGACACATATTTTACGCTTCACGAATCCTAATCTAGGATTTTAAAAGTTTATTAATGTGTTTGTTACGTGATATCTCGTATTAATATTATTATTTTTGTATTTATTCTTTAAGAAGATAATGGCCCAAACAGAACAAGTTATAAAATATGTTTGGATCTATGATCCTATAAACGAATAAATATTAATATTAGACTCAAATGGATCAAATATTATATTCGGTATTAGATATCACTTGCTGTATTTTGGAAACAAGGGGTAACTATTCGCTTGGATTCGTGACCGGTCTGTTGAGTAGTTCGACATTTTTAATTTATAGTACACTTGAATTTGAACGCGTGTATCAATTTACAATTTATAAGCATAGTCGCAGTGAAATAATTGTCACTACGGGAACAGTTACAACATAATAATATAACATAGAAAGTTGTATGCTAACACGTAGTTCAAAGTGATCTGTGTATTGGCAATTTTCTGTGTACGATCTTTTGTACATTAGAATATAGGTGATTTTATAATTAACGTAGGCTGGATCACACTTTACTAAAATATGATAATGATCTCACAATGTCCAAGTTGTAAGGCTGTATTGGTAGGTATTTAGAAAAATTCTTTAAGCTATAGACATCTTTGTATACAATTTACAGATAGGTACAATATTGCTTAATGCACTGATTGGCGCGGAATAAATCTATAACATAAAAAAGAAAACCAAATTAACGTCAATGAAATTCGAGAGTTTAGTGGTAAAATCCCAATTTTTTTTTCTCCCGAGTCCGCACCGAGACTTGATGCTGAATCAAACAATTTGTTTTGTTTCACTTACAACAAAATAACACCGCGGTTAACATTCCGATAGTTTATTATTTTAAAACGTAAAAACATTAATGTTAAAGATTACATTAGAATTGATTTTTAGAGGTCCTAGAATTGCATTGCGTTTAAAAAAATTCAAGCTTATAGATCTTAAAAATATTAGCGCAAGCATACCAGCAGTATTTTTAATACTGTTTTAGCCTTTTGTAAAAATCAGAAATTCGTGTATTACTCAACATAACATGCTGCGCGTATGTAGGTATGACCGCGTATATGCCGTTTGGTATTATTTCATTTAAATTGTTTCGGGGTTTCGCGTAGGTATTTTAATACATATACTAGTAAGTTATAATGGATTTTCCGATCTGTGTATTTCTTAACCGAAACGTTTCCCAGTCCACGTTCACACCTACACATATATATTATAGCAATGTCGTTGGTATCCAGTGGAATAGCGCGTGCGTAAGCATTTCGTTAATCGTGTCCGACATCGCTTCCATCCTGCAGAAGTTCGATTTGCACCATAAGACCGTTTAATGAAAATGCACTGGAACGTGAATGCAAACCAAACGCCGGTAACATTATAAGTCAGTCGGACCGGAAGGGGAGCCCGCCCGAGATCCTACACAAATAGGTACGATATTATTATTATTATTGTTATTATTATATTTATACATTTTTTTTTTATACTTTATTATTGTTATATTTCATATTTATATACCTATATATATATAGTATATATACCGCCGCCGTTCCTCTTGCTGCAGGTTAGGTATTGGTTCAATAAGCAATGCCAAATAACATCTGACGCGAAATAAAAGAAAAAAAAAGCTATTACATTATGTGGCCGAATAGCCGTTTGTCTCCGCGGCGGTGGGTAAGCGAAGAAAGCCTCGGGCAGCACTCGCAATATTCCACGGTAGCTTTGTTTCGCTTGTATACATCCTTAGCTGGAAGTCTCTCGTCCTTCGTGGCAAATCTTCGACAAACACTGCGACGACTGGTTTTTGTTTACCGTGTATAAATTCCGGGAAGATTTTTTTCTTTTTCAATTTTACGGTCGTTTGCAAAAGCTCTGCCGCGCCGCATGTTTGTACAGACGGCGAGAGACAATAAAATATATATTATACTACGACCGCGCAATAATATTTAGTACCCAGCAGTGTGCCCCCCCCCCTCCCTCCCCCACTCTGTCGATTTCGCCAACCCTCGGCGGGCTTCGTAGTCGTGCATTTTAATATTATCAGGTGTCTGTCTGTAATTATTTATAAATGTATAATCATATATTTTCGATAACACTATAACAGTGTCTTTTCGACCGAGCGCAGCCGTTGCAGCACAGTGGCACAGATTATATCATATAAAACCAGACTAAGCAATCGCGGCAGCTCGGAGAATCGTGTTATCACTACTGTTGTTTGTTTGTATTAAGTTTATGTAATAATATATATTTAAAAAAAAATGTATTGCAATAGTTGGTGCACAAGTATATTTACATATAAACAAGGGTGGTGTATGCAGTAAAAAATGAAAAAAAGTAAGTACCTACTTTGAAAAAAGTGACTCATTCAAAATAAAAACAATATACTTATTGACATGATACATAGGTGTGCGAAAATTTATTTTCCACAGTATAATACACGTGTATAATATCGTCTAACTTCATGTCCAAAATTTCAATTGCATTAATATAGACACTGATCTCAACTAAATCATTTTACAATGATTAACAATAAATCTAAATTTAATAAAATTGGAATACAATATCCCTCATTTATTCACAACCATCCATAAGAAAACTAATTTTTTTAATGAAATTACTACTATTTACTCGTATTTTTTACACAGTGCACTTCTGGATTTACCGATAACTCGAACTTACCTCAATGCAGAAGGACCACATAATACGAATATTGTACAAAACCTTTACTATAATTACAGTATCAAATGATATGGCAATGGTTAATAGAATTTGGCGAGAGTGCTAAATAGTATCGTTGATGCGTAGTTAATAACCAATAGTTTCTCGTGACAACTTTTTTTCTCTATTAGAGGCGATACCGATTCGAGTTAGGTTTTGATTTGTTAATATTTTTGAGAATACAACATGGCTTGAATAGGAAGTGCACCGTCTGGTTGTATATTATAATCCATGATGGTTGCTGGTACCTACATATTTTAATGTTATATTTCAAACAGTTTGCACTTAAACTGGAGACTGGTCGCTCTGACTGCAGCAGCTGTAATTTACAGCGCTTTTTACATATTGCATGATATTATTTTAAGCACAACTTCACGGAACGTAGCATTTTATCGATTCGCTAGGAATTTTAAAACGTTTAAATAGTTAATAATAACAACTACCACGCAGTAATATTATAATTAGAACCTGACGCGCGTATATCTGCCTAACTACCTACCTACCTACTGAATATCACATCACAAAAAGCCCTCGTCGCTGCGTATCTTTCTATGGGTAGGTATACGCTTTTACATAATTTATCGTTTGACGGCAGAAAGCTAAAACGGTTATACACCTTTTACTTAATTAACACTCGGGTTAGTTTTCTAATAAATTTGCAAAACCTTTAAAAATTAAACACATTTTGAAGGCAGCCCGTTCTGTCCTGTTTGTTCGGTTGGTGTTATTGAAGTCGTCCAAAAACAAGATGACGTAGAACTACACAAATACGATAACTTATTTATAATACCCCTGCGCTTATAAATTCACGACGAAAGTATCAATCAGACATGACATCCGTCACACATGGTATAATGAAATCGTGACTAGTAATGAGTGTGTAACATATCATTATGTTATTTCAACGATAAATCATTTCCCCGGATTCGTTGTAAATACCTTATGAACATCGAGTAAAGGCATATATACTTCGATAAACTGCAAGCTTCGCAAGCAAACGCGGTGTTTTTGATCTTCTTATATTATTAATTCAATTAGTTTACAATACGGCAACACGGAATTATGCTTAATGTAGTATAGTAGGTAGGTACCTATACTACAATGATTATTCAAATATATATTTATTATTTATTTTGATATTCTCCAGTAATGATTTACCATAACTTATTGCAAATATTCAACACTTTGTGCTCGTTGCTTACGGTTAAGTCAAATGGGAATATTATTTCCACTTTGATTGTCGTATATACCTACGTTATTATGATGTTAATAACACATTATCATAACGTCATACACTGAAAATTAATAATTACACTTGTAAGTTTATTGAAGTTTTTTTTAAAGTACCCTTGTACGGTGAGTATAAATCATACAAAGGATTATGTCAAATGCGGTATACACAAGAAGGCAGGAGAACAAAACTTTTATGGATAATTTGTGTAAGTAAGTATGAACAATATGTAAGTACTTATATTATGTATCGTTTGTTTTATAAAATGAAGGTGCACACCGATATTAAACACGAAATTTGTTTGAGAAGGCAAGTCGACATTAATTTTAATAAATAATACGGTCACTTATTATACTCGACGACAGTATTGCTAAAAAGTAAAAGGAGTGACAATAATAATATGATAACGTTTATCATCAAATGGTGAGGTGGTTATGATAACCTATTATTATTTGACTGTTATTTTTAAACATAGCAATATAAATTAATGATTATATTCTCAAAAGATCAAAACGACGATATTATAAGACACACCTGTGCACCTATATTAACACTAACCATATGTGTTACTACATGCGAACGGTTGAAAAGTGTACCTATATAAACCAAAAAAAGAAAATGGAAAAGTCGTTCTGCTTACTACAGGTGCATAGAATGTGTTGGGTACTTCGTTTAACAGGTCACTGTAACGGATGAGTTAAAATTGAATATAAATAAGTAATAATATTATTTTATTGTATTAATATATTATGCTTATACAGTAGAAGCCGCTCATTAGTAACACTTTTGGATCAATGTGAAACGTACAATAAACCGATTGATTCTAATGAGCAACTGATCTTATTTATAATGAAAAAAAAGGTAAAGTTATGTAAAATATGAATTCATCGCTGTCTGTCTTTTCGGGGAAACTCAAGAAACTTAATGACGATGGCTTTGTAAGAAAAATGTTGCTCAAAGGTTTTTTCATTCGAATGGTGCTAATCGCTCTCCCGAGGACACTTAAAGCTTCCACAATTTCTTCGCTTGTTGGGGGCGCTTCGATGTCACTTCTTCATCGTCAGTGTATTTATTTTTTGCGAAAATTGTTTTTTACTGTAACTTGATATCTAATTTATCGTATTATTAATATAAAACAATTACCTTATAGGAATATTAATATAATATATTAAAACGATATATAATAAGATATCTTAAGAAGTATAAGATGTCAAACCGTCTGGGCTTAGATTATATCTCTATCTTACACAATGATTTGCCATTGAATTCAAAATATTTAGCATATTAATCTATTTCAGGGACCTACTCAACGATGTACAATCGACAAAACCACTGTTTCCAATGGAAAAAAAAATTTTAGTGCACACTGTCTGTCAGCGTAATATACTTCTAAAGACATAAATTATTATTATACATTAAAAATGCTATAACTTAAATAGATACATGGTAACTATTTTTCTATTAGTGCCTACCTAGTACGGTCGCTTGAACTAATTTATGCCGAAAACAAATCAGACCATAGGTACAATTATATTATTTGTTCTTACAATATTACATCTGTTTTAAGCAGTAGCCAGAAATTTCATCAGTGGGTGAGAATTTTGTAAGGTTTACCCCAATTAAACATTTCTTTAAATATTAATATTTTTTTAGCGTTGGAGGCAATAATTGGACAATAATTGATTTTCTATGAAAACAATAAAAATTGTCAAGACGTCAAGTGATTGTAAAACATATTTGTTATACAGGGTACCTATATATTATTACGAAATAGAAAAATAAGTGAAAATTATTGTATGCACGTTTAGGTGTTTATTACAAAATAATTAAAATACTATATAAATTTAAGTTGTAATTTTTCCCCAAAATGTCTAGGTATTGAATTTTCCTGGTTTAGTACAATTGGTACAAAATTATTTTTTCAAACTTTTTTGGATGTGGAACATTTGAATGTTTCATGCATCACCACTATTGATTGGATTATTTCACACACAAAATATTCAAAAGATAATTTTTTTAATTTTATTAAGAAAGCAGATAAATATCGATGAGCATAAACATGATTGAAAACAAATCTAGATAGTTCTGTGTAAACCACGTTCCATTTTTTAATAACATAGTATTGTCACGTTCAAATTAAAAATCTTCACCAATATTTTATAGTGAGGTTGTTATTTAGTTTTTTAATTATATATAATTAATAAAGAAAATCATGTTTTAAGTGATGAACTCTAGTTATGTTTAATTTTAATTTAATCATAAAATATACTGTGTTTGCATCCATAAGATTTTTATAATTCAACATCAGAGCTGTGGAAAATATAAATTTTTTGTGTAATTTAAATACGACCAATTTTTTATAAGCGTGGTTGTAAATAAATTGTCAGTGGTTTTTCGTTTAGTTTTTACATCATTTTCATTAAGTTTTTCTAATTTGTAAAGCTTAATTTATATGAGTATTAAAAACCGCTGCGGAATTGTGTACATTTCGTACATTCATTTATGCGTATCACTAGGTACAATTATTAACATTTAATTATGTGTTATACAGTATTTATGAGCGCATAAACGATAGTTTGAATATTGAATTATTCTAATTTTCTGACCTGATTTCGGGTATTTCTAAATGTGCATAGTTTTGAAAAAAAAAATAAGTTTGCGCTATATAGGTACCTAATTGAAAATACGTTGTTGTACATTTTCGCTAAATTTAAAAGAAACTTTTTGCATGGAGATACTGAATCAAATTATTCATAAGTCAATACACATGAAATCATTCAAATATACGATATTATTATCTGCTTTGATGTATTTAATTTTCATATAATTGATAGTCTATCGAATGTAGATAAAATGTAATAAACAGCTAATAAATGCTAATTAAAAAAGAGGGTCATGAGCTACAATCAATTTTTTTTTGTTTCATTTTAGCACATTATACATATACATTCCGTTGTGACACTGCATAAAGTTGACTAATAGTATTATTAGATAATATTATCTATTTCAAACTTGTCAGATTCTTGAATGACATTTTGTGTGCAATTTGTGTTATGATACTTATAATGATTATTTATTGTTGATTAATGATTCTCCGTTTAACAATCTCTATGTCACATTATTACAGACGACACACATGGCGTTTATAATACTGTGTCAACAAGTGTAAAAATATTAATTAATTATTGTTTTGATATTTCATTAGTTAATTTTAACTGTTTACAACTTTTTTAATCAGCGTTTTTATTCCATTATTCGATATTTTAATGTAGTTGCATAACTTTTGCTAGTGTCCTTAAAAATACTTCAGTTATTGATTGTAGTATTAGTTTATAATATCGAGAAAAGTACCAAGTTTTTTTTCTTAATAAAGTGTAAGTCATAATCCAGTAATTTCAATCTCAATTTACGTAGTACTTATATCGTGCTGTACTAAAACGCTTATTAAAATTAAATTCAAAAATTTTAAATGTACCATAATTTTCTTTTAAAGTGGTCTTCTGTCGTAAAAGTTTTCTAAGACTGCTCAAACTGTTCTAAATTATGGTTAAGATAATTTTAAACATACATATTAGAAAGTAATTATGTGTAGGTATATTGTTCAATTATCTTATTTTCTATTTCATAGCCAAAAATAAATTATGTTTCTAGAATTAAAATCACCATCGAATATTTTATAAATAAAAAGACATCTGCATATATCATTGGAACCGCAAGTGATTTAAATATAAATATATAATCGAATTTGGTTTACCGTAAAATGTCAGCGCATATTTAACCAAATATAATTCAAATAAACCAATCAATGGTTGTTGTAGCGTTTTAACCGTATTTTTTAGTCACAATCTTCGTTTTTTTTTCTTATTGTTATACATCAATATTATATACGTGCCTTATTGGTTCAATTATTCATCAATTGGATTCGGTTATATCTCGACACCTCATAAATTTATTTAAGTTTTGTCATTCAAAGCGTGAACTGTGCGAATAAATTTTAAACAGAAAAAAGAAAATCTAAATAATTTAACAGTATAATATGTATATAATACATAATACGAAGAAACATTTCAAGCCCATACTAATGGTCCCAAAACCCTTATCTTTTTATTTTTCTCGTTAAAAGAAACTCCTTCTACTCATCAATGAGGTTCGGTCGATTTGACATTAATTCTGCTTTCCCTTTTTCCAAAATTCTACATTCAACCGAATCTCTTTATTTTTCAAGACTATCGTAAACCTAGCTGTGCGTGAAGTATAAAAAAAACAATAAAAGAATATTAAGTACAAAAATAATGTATAGCAGAATATACATCAGAACATCCATTTGCCCATTTGTAAAGATATTATTGGTAAGTTTTGGAAATATGATATTAATATTTTTGTTTCTTACGTCTATTGTTTTATCATTCTGTACTATTATTCCGAATTTCTGATAAAAGTCTTTCTAAAAACAAGTTAAGTAACTAAATTTTTTAATTAAAAAAATCAACAGTACTACACTTGTTTTATCGTAGAAAACCCATAGATAAATTCATACAAAAATGCTGTTTTTGATAAGCTCAAATCTTTGAAAATTTCCAACTGAATACAATATTGTGAAACGGAAGTAGAAATAGAAATTGTTTTTTGTGTATATTTATTTTTATTGTTCCTTTTGCAATTCGACTGAATGATGAAAAATACCTATTCAGAATACATTTGATTTTTTCCCTTTAATCTGCTAACGTCCCAAAACACATTTCTACAAATTATTTGCAAAACAAATTGTCAGAACGTCAAAGGACTAGCAGTAAAGCGCAGAAAACTTATTTAGCAATAGATTTTTTTTTCGAAGCTAGAGACGTGACGTATGAACCGACTCCAAAAAGTATTCGTTCGACACAGCACGTACTTTTTAGTTATATTTATTTTTCTGTAGTTGCTAATTTCGATTTTCCGTCTGAAAACATTCACATTTATATTACTAGTCACGAATATCATATAAATAAAAAATATATAGAAAATAAAAAGCGAAATAAATAAAGTGGGGTTTACATTATTACGGGAAATGATAAATAATATGCAATCTTAATTTTGTATTTTACATTGGAAAATAGTTTATGCTTATTTTATTTAATCATGCATTTATAATAATAACAGATGTTGGACCCAAAAATATATTCGTAAATATTTCATGTACTAATACATATCAAAAATTATTTACAGTCAAACATCTCTCTCTCTATATATATAAATATTATATGCACATACAATGTCATGTATTGTGTATTATACATATAAATATTTTGTATTATATAATCACACTGTTTAATATTGAAAATGCTCTCAAGGATTAGTTATTACAGTTTACAAATTTTTTACATATATATTTTTTATAGAAGCTGTATTGATATCGATATTTCGATTAGTTTGAAATATACATTATTTTTTAAGCACATTGAGTATTCTATTATGAATAATAATAAATGTGTCTGTAAACATCATAATATTATAACATACAATTTCACAACAATTGTAAATAAATGATAATTTACTCGTATTGCACGCCGAGGTCTGTTATCTCTGTGTCTCACACATGCATTGTAGCTAAGCCAGTAAGCCATGTTACCATAATATTATGTCAGTTACCAATTTTTGGGAAACGACTATGATACTAAGGTTCCTATTATATTATTGAAACCCTATGATTTATGACAGCGACCAATACATTTGTATTTGCTATATTATGATTTATGATATACGTATACTATATTTGTACGTACAACTAACAAAGATTACAAATCTAGGGTGGCGTCCGTGTCAATAAAAATAAAACACTATCTTATAATGATTTGTAAAAGTGTATACATTATATTGTTATATTGATTGAAGTTAACTGAGTAACGCTTTAATAATAAAATATGTATATGAGATAAAACATTAAAATGGTTGAACCGGGGACGTGGGAGAAAGTGGAGACGCTTAGGTTTGAATATGGCTAAATTGTTTCATTTTTAGTGACACTTTTCTATAAATACGAATATATGATCTGAATAATGGATACAATTATATTAATATGACGAGTAAATTGCAATAACATTGTTTTTAAGTTCTTATGCAACCAAACAGTAAAAACTAAATTAAATATATGTTTAGGTAGAGCCAGATGGTTATTATTCAATTTTCATAAAATGTATTAAATACCTTTTACTTGTGCGTAATTTAATCATTCATCCTGAACTTATGTTTGTTTAAATAACTTGTGTAACACCTATATAAAATTGGTATATGTATGTCCATAACTCAGATACAAGCTTAGGTCAGTTGGTTACGTGCCTATCAGCTCTTGATACTATTTAATTACCTATAGTACAACATTAATATGTTAGGCATTGAATTATGGATCGAAATACAAATATAAAAATAAATAAATGTTTACATTCCATTAATATGGTAATTATAAAATCACATTGAGAAATAAAAGTTATAAAACTTGACTATTGTGATAATAAATAGCGTAATTATAAACGTTAACTTGTATTTACATAAATGTTATGCATTACGTAGCCATGTAGGTAGATGATGCACAAGTAATTAAGATTAAACAACAATTAATTCAAAATTATAATAAACTATGCCTATGACCAGGTCTACACAATTATTCCAAGTCGTGTAAAATTAATTAAGCCGTTTTTGATGAGCAATCCAAGCGGTTTTGAAAATTCTAAAATTAAAATTATTAGTTCTTGAAATTACCAAAAAAAAAAGTAAGAAAAGAACATTTGTGTACAAATCACAAAGAAAGAGATGTATGTACACATTCTTGATTTTTAATTTTTAGAAAAGTATTAACTGTATGTAATGTGTATGTATTTTATTACAATATGATTAAACCAAAATTGTACTTTAAGGACATTATTAATTGCAAATTAATTTATTGAGAAGATATTAAATCATATAGTAGCATAATATAGTAGGTTGAATATAACTGGTTTGACTTTAAGAAGTATTAAATTTACTTTGCTTGTTATCATAGTTTAGAGGAACGAGTAAAAAAATAGAAGTATAGGGACTGTTCACTCCGACGTTTTTGTGGACACCGCTTGGGTGTGATATCTGATCCCACTCATTAATATTTTATAGTAAAGCCAGATTAATTACCCACCGACTCAGTATTACATTTTTACATTTTTACTATTTTCCTAATTAACACAAATTCTTGAAGTTTTCGAAATTGAGACAATTTTCATTTCAATTACTTACCATACTTACTTAGTTGAAAATCAAGAAAGTAAAATTTAAGTTATAGCAAGCAAACAAAAGTAAATTTAAAAAAATGATTTAACAGTTTAGATACGAAACAACAGCAATAGTAATTTTTGAAGATTTAAATTTATTACTGAAAGGTAAAATAAATGAAGTATGCAATTTTTACAACGTGATATACTGATATCATAAGAAAAAATACGTATACAAAAAAAAAATTTGGGGAGGTTCATAAACAAATTGTCACCGACCAGTTATTGTAGTTATCTATGATTGATATAAATAAATAACACAAATATTCATTTTCGGGAGTGGGGAGGGTGAACCCCCCCCCTGTATACGTGATTGTAAATACCTATACAGTTTATAAACAATTGTTTCCGGTACAAGACACAAAGAATTTAATATTTGAATGTAATCAGTTTCACATAATATGTCTACTTCTGTAATAAATCCACGATCTCCAATGAATAAATCATTAGAAAAAACTTAAAATAATTATTGTATAATTTAATATACATCATAATATTGTATTATAATGCATATCGGGTACAATTTATAATTTTAGGGATGACTTTATTTTGTGTTTTAATAATAATGTAATATATTTAAATATTTAATATAATATATATAATAATATTTAATCAATATTTTTAAAATATTAAATCATGATTTCACGAAATACATGTCGCCGTTTTTCATAAAAATATAATTTAAAAATAAAGTTCGTAATTCCAATTTTAGTCTACAGTTGTGCAGCAAAGAACAGAGTATATGATTGGTATACTAAGTTTTCAAGTGTTTGTAATTCGCTTTTAAATTGGCCATAAGAAAAAGATAAATTACGGGCTTTTCACTTTAGCCTTTTAGAAAATGTACCTAAAAAAAAAATTAACATTAAAAAGCAAATTGAATGTCAGTTTGTCAAACTTTTTTTTGTTAGTTGAAATAATATACATATATATATATATATAATAATAAAACTATATTATTTTTTACATAATATATTTTAAATTATACATAAATATAATTAAAAATAAATAGATGTAGTCAAATAACATATGTTTGTAACTGAATTCTCATTTGAGATTTTATTACTCAAAAATGAATTATTATATTTTATTATTAATAACTCGAATATTTCGAGTACCTACATATGCAAAAATATCAAAATAAGCATGGAAAACGTCAACAGTCGAAACGAATGTGATAAACGTCACATTTGACTTTTTCCTCATAATAAGCACACTGACGAAAAATGTGATTGGTATTATAGTGACAAGTAGAATGCTATCAAATTTTGTGATTTGTATTTCAGATGGATAGATGAAAAATGTATTTTGAGTTATGGAATAAGTCATTTTTACTGAAAATTAGGATAAATACTACTATACGTAACTATCTTAAATAGTTTTCTTATATAAAACCAAATTTTAGTTGTCTATTATTTATTGTCAAATAAGAAACAAACAAACATGCATTTCATATTCAATAATGAACATTTTGGGTACGACCGATTCATGAAATATATTATTAATTATTGGTCGTCATCTTATTATATTATACTAAAATTTTATTTACTCGTACTCTTTGGAAAATAATAATTTTTTTAAATCAAATTGCTTAAAAAAACTTTTTTATAGATCACAAATTAAACACAAGAAGGTATATTAAGTTTAAGTAAACCACTTACTGACATTTCAATCATAGTTGAAAAATAGCCCAAATACTTAAATTGTTTCACTGATCAATTAACGGCAAAATTAACTGTAAAAAATATTTAATATTTTAACAAATAAGAATATTTTTTTTTAAATTTAAACATTTTTATTTGGTTTATAATGAATATAAGTAATTTTTTGGTATATTTTTGTAATCCACCTGAATATTTTGTTCATAATTATTTTTTTATAGTGTTTTTCGAACTATATCTACATCTCATGTTTTTGGTTGCTTTTAAATAGTATATTTGGTAAATTAATGAAAAAAAAATAGAAAACATGGAATTTTTACTCAAAACTGGATTTTGACAAAATGGTTTTGTAATTTAAAAATAAATATCTTTAATGATCTACATTTTAACAAAATATTTATGTAACTATTTTCTAGAAGCAATACAATTTTCAAAATATATTTGCGGTAAGCATTTCAACTTTTTTTTGTTTAATTTTTATCAGAAATATTTTCAATTATTTAAGCTTTGTCGAAACGTTTGAAAATGTAACCGAAAATACGTTTTCCTTATAGAAATCATGTTTTAAAAATGATAAAAATACGTGTGTTACGGTTTTTTTTTAATTTTGACAAAACTTGATATTTTAATAAATAATAATGAATTGAGTTTTTTTATTGTAATTTCAAAAATACTCGTATCACTCAAATAGACTTGGCACTTTTTGCCATCATTTTAAATTATTTACTTGACACAATACGATTTTCAAAATATTGTAGTCAACGTTCAGTGTATATAAGTTGAGTTTATTCGTCTGGTCCATTATTGATACTGCATTGTCGTGCACCACTGTTCATTGTGTATATTGATACCTAATCGTAAGTGCCACGAACCAGTGTTTTAAAGTTTCACCCACTCTGCCCACAATCACATATTTTTTATACATTATTTATTATTTATATCACCAGCATATCTCCAACTTCTTCAACGGACGACCACCGGCTAGCACCGGTCCGTCTGTTCCGTCTTCTCTCTCTTCCTTTTCTACTGTCCACGAACAAATACCCGGCCACCGTTTTTTTTTACTCAATACATTAACATTTTTTATGTCTATACCCACGAGGAGGAGTTACCAGCCAAAGTCTTACCCTTCGATGTCCGTGGGAAGAACGATGATGCGAGGACCACCGAGTGGTGAGTACCGGCAGGTGTCTGATCTCTTTATACGATATAATATTATTATTATTCCATTATTGTCATTTTTAAGCAACTGGTCGGTACAAAACTTGTATGGATTGTTATTATTATTTTGTCCTGTATAACCTTCCAGAGGAGCCACTGGTGTTTATTTTTTTAATTATATATTTTCCTATTTTAAAATATTTATGAAATTATTACAAATGTCTCGAAACTTTATTTTGGTCCCGACCTCCTATTTTATCATCATTTTATCTGTTTTTTTCTGTCCGAGTCTTATGCTTGTGTTTGGTTAGCTAAATAAATTTTCTAACTAAAGTAACCCGTATTTAGTATCAGACATTTTTTCTGTACCTATTATAATTGTATGTTGAGTTTTATTTGTTTTTGGCAATAACTAGTTCAACTCACCGTATTATTTATAGAAAATAAATAACTTTAATAGCAGTCTAAAATATTTAATTAAATGTTCTTAGAAATAAAAATAGGTGAACAGACTTCGTTGAGTATCGCTTTTCAAGTAGAATAAAAAATTTATCAACGAACTCTGGACGTGAAACAAATTAATAAAAAATAATTGTCAATGACGATGTACGCACTCGACACCTACTGCAGAGTAGAGCAATTTCCTGGCTTTTAGTGTTTGATTTAAGAACATTGTGATTTTAATTTTAGTCATTTTTAGTTTGAATTACAAATCAAAACATTAATTACCTAAACGTCGGAAACATATTATTTCGGATGATTGTACTTATATTATTCTACTACGTTAAGTACTGTTTATATTAAATCAATTATTATTTATATAACTGGTCTAACGATTCTATGCATTGCTTTTAAAATGTTTACTATTTAATAACAACTTTTATTTTTGCAAATAATGAGTATATGAACATTATTTGCACAGAATGTTTTTTCTCACGCTTATATATACATCAACAGTTCGAATTTCGTTGACGTCCGTTTCGGACCTAGGCTTTTAGAAAATCTGTAGCTGTGATGTTGTTTAACCATCTTATTTTCTCATATATTTTGAACACTCAACAAAAGTAATTTTTGATGACGTGTGTTTAGACTACATGATGTGTGTGTGTGAGTGTTCGTTGGACTTGCATAGAATAAAACATCACATTTTATCCTGGACTTGTTTTCTTATTGTTTCATATTAAGTACCACCAATAAATTTCAGCAAGTTAACACATGGGCGATATCATCATATTAGGTTATGTAGGTATGAGAATACCTATATGAACCTAATTTAGATAAATGAATAAGTTACTGAAGCAAAATTATTATGGTTTTGAATTTCTTATAAGTAGGTATGGTGATAGTTATGGTGACGTGTTTTTAAAAAACAAATATACCATGTCAAGCCGCGGAAAATCACAATAGAAAACTTCATGATTGAAGGATGCGCTTACCTATATAAGAAGTTAGGTACTATTTTATAATACGTCACTAAAACTGTTATTTCGACATAATGTTAAGTCTCGAATGGTGTTAACCAATAGAGTAATCAGTTTATGTTCATTGTTATTTAGTATTATTAGTAGGTAAGTAGTTATACAATTTTCATATTATTATGTAATCTGTTAAATTTTTTTTTTCCAATTAATAAAAATAATTAAAAAAAAAAAATTAATCCCAGTGAAACACTAGCGTACTACATGGTTAATGCGTTTGAAAAAATTAAATTAAAAAATAGTGGGGTTAATTTTTAATTTGCCTAGAACCCTTCTCCCTCGTACTTTTTCATACCCATTAGGCCGTCAAGATTTATCCAGCTTGATTTACATAGGAAAGGTTAGTGGTTACACTCATAAATAGTCGGAACAGGGGAAATCTCACTCTTTTGCTACGTTGAAACGAGCTTCAATTACTATAAATTAGCACGACAGCACAACACGCCAACTTTAGGCAACGTGAATATTAAAAGTTACAAAATTCATACATCACAATGTATAATTTCATTTAATTGCAAAAAGAGAAGTCAAAATTACAATTATATTTAATGCACTGATTAACGAAGTATTAAGTAAGTATGTTTCCAAACGATGATAAATTTTATTCTAATACCTTGAGCCCATTATTCTTACGTTAAGTTTCACAAAACACCACAACGAAAAAATATTACTGTGATTTTTACTTATGAATATTTTAAGTTAAAATATAAGGGAATACTGATTGAAAATCTAAAAAACCGATATCATATATTATTTCATCTGATGACTATATTATTATATTAAGATTTAAGACCCTGTGACACAATATCGGTATTCAATTTAAACAACATGACCTAGTATCGAAATAATTCTGCTTTGTATTTTCATCAAGGTATAAGCTTCTCAAGATTAGATAATTAATTTAGTCTGATACCTGATAAAATAACTTTGTTTTTACATAGGTGCATAAAAGTGTATTTGAATTACATAGGCAGTATTCTGTTATTTAGCTGTATCTATATAAATGTAGGTAAGACAGTAATATTTATCTCATTGAGATTCGATAGAATAAAATAAATATTTTACAAGTATGCCTACCTAATATAACGAATCCGATGTACTGATGTGTAAAAGATTATTATAGGAAGTCGACAACAAAATAATGATGTAATGTAGATGCAGTGTTGACATAACACGTAGTAAAATATATTCATCGTTGGTTCTTCGAAGGTTTGAACAGTCAAAGTTGTTACTCTCACTCGATTGCGACAAGAGTGTGATGGATTCAAGTTTAAAAAAAAAAATATTGGATTTGATAAACGGATAAGTGTCAGCTATACTGTGGCAGTATCACACGAGATGGTTAAAATGTTGAATAAACGAACTACTACGAAAATTAATGTTATTTTTACCTACACTGACGTGGATGTTCAAATGTCAAAACGACAAACATTCCCGATCGGGTTTCAAAATGTAAAGAAGTCGAACCCTGCAAGTGCTGATGCAGTTACGTCTGACTCCTATTATGCTGTTTGTCATACACTAGCGCAAGCTATCCGACGATAAAAAATATTATATACAATCGGTTATCTGAGTGAATACAGAATGGTCCTGTGCGGGTGAGAGTTGCATCGTTGCAGGTATGCACCCCCCCCCCCCACACACACACACACACACACACACACACACACCCCCCCCCACACACACACACACTCACACACACAAAATTCATTATGCTACGCTCAAACAATACGCCCTTTACAATAAATAACCAGTGTGTGTCCCCTCAACGTGAAATACGTAATAAACCAGGAGTCGTAAAGATATTTTATTTTATTATTTAGACAACACAAATACAAACATGATATTTATGATAAATACTGTTTGGGTATTATGGTTTGAAAAAAAAAAATCACGATGCAGGAGGGAGACTATCCCCTGTGCGTTTGTTCACATACGACTGGACACGCGCTATATAGTCGTGGAATGACACGAAAACGCATAAATTAGAATTTAAGAAGTCTCATATTACTTTTATACAGAAATTATGTTTATATTAATGAAATAATATGAATTCGTTTTTCATTCGCAATCGAATACGCGTGACGTGTCAATTTTGTACTATTCTTAACATACCCAGTTAATAGGACTAACATAATAGTATAACACACTGAGATGTTGACGTATAAAATATTGTATTATTATTAGAGTGACTCCGATGCAGCCTACTGCCTACCTTCGCCGAACGAAAAAAATCTCAAATACTTTATAAAATGTACGCCATTGAGACCGGAAACACTATTTCGATATTATGTTTACTCGGAGCATTCGAGATTTTTTGGTCGCATATACATTGAGTAAGTATGCTTTCTTTAATGGGGGGAAAAAAAAAATAAAAATTGAAATAATCCTAACGATACAACATCACGACTGAAAGTCCCCGCGATATCACAATATTTTTTTTTGTGTTTTTATTTGAGTAACGTGGTTCTCGTTCGACTCGCTGTTAGAAATGCATACACGCTGCCATGGACCCTTACTTCAAATACATTTGATGCCGTGTATTAATAATACACCAATCGTGTGACGGCATACAATACGATATTTTGTACTTTTCACAATAAGCCATTATACATTTTGGGTTTCAATATTAAATTTGTTACCATTACATATTGTAGGCAGGTAGGTACTTTGAACCGGCAGAGACTGAAACACAATGGATTCGCCATGGTAACTCCGGTATAGCACGGTAGAAAGGCAGCGCGCACACACGTGTAAATGGTCGTAATATCTATAAAGCACATAAATTATTCCATACGTTGAGCTATAAATATTTCTTATGATTTTCTTGGTTTATTATATCTGTATATAGGCTCCCGAAAATCATTCCAAAAACGTAGTACCAACTACTACTAAAACGTACGAATTTCCCTAGTCTCGTCGCATAGTCATGACGATTCACAAACTAATTTTCCGATCTTTTTAATGCTATCGAGAGATAGAACCAAACCATTAAATATTAATTAAGGATAACATTTTTTTGGGCGTTAATTGATAGCTCTAAGATACGTTCAAAATCAATAACATTGCACGTTTTCGCAAGATAAACTAAACATAAGAACATTAAGAACCTATGTGCGCACCTTTAGCAGTATCGCAGTGTTTCAATACTTTATATAGTAATATTCGTATTAAACATTTAAAGACTGCACAAACCGATTTTCTTCCAAAATATAAACATTTTTCACGTCATTTCATTTTATCGGTGGAAACTAATAATAACGCAGTGCTTTTGCTTAAGTCCTATTTGTTCTAGTACCCCCACTGGATTCATAAATACAGTCGTATCTTACGTATCTTTGTTTATATTTGAACCCATTATCATACATTTCGAGTGGTTCTTCATCCGGTTAAATATTATTTTTGGTTTTATATTTTAATTTTACATATAATATATACTATATACCTTCTGGATAATAATATTATGAATAATGAATATTCATTATACATTTGTCTTGCTCGAGTACATGAAAATTAACCTTTTGTTCTTTAAAATCTTTTGTTTCTTAATGTTCCCCAAATACCAATAACTTTTAAAAAAAATTCTTTTGAAATCAGGAAAATCATTTTTCATTCCAAATTGTTTTAGATGGTACCTACCTATATTGAAAAAAAAACCTTGACAAATTTATTAAATGGTATTTTCTTTTTTTCAGCATTTCTGGCAGTCAAATATACTAGGTACTAAAATGTATTTGGAAATTTTATGGCCCAGAAAAGTAAAAGAAAATAGTATAGTGAAAGAGTTTAGGATCAAAAAGTTCAAAAGTTCTCCAACTACCGTTTTAAAAGTTAAACCATTGGGGGTGCAAAAGATTCAAAACATTTCTTGAGTAGATACGTATATTGCATAACCTATGTAATATGTTAATGTTCCACACATCAGTTGTGAAAAATAATGAGTAAGTGTTATTTTTGAATATCTTATTCCAGGTTTTGATTGTAAGGAAATTAAAAATACACATTGTTACCAAAAATAATTGAATTATGTTAGTCATCACTCAATAAATGGTATCTCAATATTTTAACATTTTGTATACTACTTATAAACAAATGAATAGCTTATGCTGCATTGTTGTTATAATACGTGAAGAAAAAAAACATTCGGATACTATAGTGCCTAATACATCAATAATACTAGGTATAACTATAATAGTAAGAGGCCTAAATTATACATAATTCATAATCGTAGTGAAATTGTTTATATTATATTTCAAGGATGTAATGAAAATATTTTTCATTAGAATCAACTGTCATAAAAAAAATTACTTCTTTAATAAATCAAAATTAACACTTAAAAACTAAAATAATTATAAGTATTGATATTATGCAGTTAAATAATTAAACAAAACATTTTGTAAGATAAAATTTCCTTAAGTTTCTATGATCTAAACACAGCCCCCTGAATATCATTTTAAAAACAATAAAATAATATCTTTATCCCTAGAAATAGCAGTACTTGCCAATATTTTTATATTACAATTAATTACAAAATTTTACTATAATGAATCAATAAATTGTATTAATACAATTATAAGTGTAACATCGTGCAAGTAGGTGCGTGTCGTATAAATCATAATTTCAGGTAAATAGTAAATTAAAATATTATGTCCTTCATACTTCGTCTGTCGTTGTTTTGTTCCCGGTGGATTTGCATTTGGAGATAATGGCATTAAACAAAATGTAATACCTTGTTGACCGGACTAAAGTTGTTAACTGCTTGACTTTGGGCTAAATGGAGAATCGTGTCGTGATTATATTTCATTTTCTCGCCAACTGGGCGATAATTCAACTAACTCGTAGTTACACGAGAACCTAATATCTAGGAATAAACTTTTAGTCCGTACCATTTTCATGAGTTTAATTAAATTTTACCAGCACTTTAATTTTTTAATTTGCTATAGGTACTTGTCTAGTTAGTGCTTTTAATTTAATTTTTAATTAACTGTTATTTTAATACCGTCAACGTTTTTCTCAAAGTAAATCAAACATTTTTAGATAAAAGTGATAATCAAGAGTGAGGAGATATTATTTACATAGAACTAAAATTAAATTGTCATTCAAGTGTGTTAAATCCTGCTATCACCTTACTGTTATTAGAATTATTAATTATTTTTATATTATTTTATACTAATGAATTGTTGTACTAACCAATATAAAGTAATAATTTTAAATATATATCATATTATCATCGAATATGTTTTTTGAAAACATAAACTATTTAATTCAACTGAATAAGAGAACAATTTAGGAAATAGTTACTAATATTTAGATTACAAGAACAGTTTATTCGGTTTTATTATTATTATTTTTTTTTTTACGAAGGAGGATTAATGGCTGCAGACGTTGTCTATTTGAGACTGCTCTGATAGTGTTATATTTTAATATGTAGGTATTTATATTTTAGTATTAACTTTATTTCAAAGCTCAAATATGTTTTTTTTTTTTTGTTAACGTTGTTTCAAAAAAATATAACTATTTCACGAATTGCATAACTATATTTATACGTTTGAGAAAGTTGATCAGATGGACTTATGACTTTTCCTTTGAAACTTCAATCGTTAAAATTGTATTATTCAAATACATCTAATATAAAAACACTCTTGTATGTTTCAAAATTCGAATACATAAGTTAGGGATAATGAGATAGGATTAATTTATAGTTTATAATACCCCATTAATTTTAATCTTAAGCATTGCACATCGAATTTTAAACGTTTTGAAAGAAAATCGATACAATTTAATACGCATCATGTTTAATACGTGAGTATTATACACGTACCCAATGTGCTTTATCTAAAAAAATTATTGAATTAACAATGTTCAAATATTATTTAAACTACAGTAAAATTACAAAAAAATTATTCTCTTACATAAAATATTGTTTTAAACTACTAATTGTATAGTTATACGAATGACGCCAATTCATTACCATATTTGAATTTGTAAAACAGATTTGTTTTAAAATATCATCTCCAATATTAGATTGATTTTTAAAAGAATATTAAGTTATTTAACATGGTGATACACAATCAAAAATAACCAGTATTTTGGAAACTTATTTCAAATTTAGTGCAATAATAAATTGTTCTCAGTGCCAGATAATTTCAAAGTTTCTTCGACAATATTTTAATCTACTTTATCAACTTTAAGACAGTAGTCTTCTGAAATAATATCCATATTTTTCTTCTCTTAACAATGTTCAATTACTTTTCTCGTAATATTGGAATATGTAACCTTTTCTAACCTAACCTTTTTGAAAGGAGAACTTTTTCAAATTTTTGAAATTTTTGACAAGGCATATGGGTAATGAAATCTGACTTCAGTCGATAATCAAACATTAAATCTCACTTGCATTATTATCGTTGATCTAGTATCCGTAAATACAATAAGGTAGCTCATCGAGTATACTTCGTTGAAAATGACAACTCTATATGAGACTTACTTGGGATAATGCGAGCAGTAAATGAACAGGTAGGCAATCCATCTGCGGTGGATTTTGAACCCATCTTGATGCGTACTGTACATGAATAATATGTTTTGATTTAATACTTGCTTAATTTTATTTTGATTGCGGACATTCCGGTGAGAGGCTATAAATGCAACTCAGTCCCCTTGGTAGGCAATGTGCTACAATTCAATTTGATGAATGCTTATCCTAGTGGCTAGTATACCCAATTAACCACTGACAACTAATAAACAAAACAAAATATCAATTTCTACTCAATTTAAATATATTTCTCCTATAGTCAATAACAACATTTATAAGAAAAAAATGTACAAAACAATTAAATTCGTGATTAAAAATGGTGGGGGTGGGATGGTATGGGTTTGGATAGGAGGGTGATTTCTCAACCTACTCTCATACCTTTCAAACATAAAACATTTCATTAAATTCGGTCCATCAAAGTCGTTTCGGAATAGTGCGACCACAAACACCGTGACACGAGATTGTAATATAATAGAGATAATAATACTAACTTTGAAATGGATTACGCATATTTAAGGAAGTTAAAAAAAAAATATAGCAATTATATTACTATGTAATTAATATAGAACCAATAACACTTTCGAGAAAAAAACCTAAGCACATTTAAATGGTTGATTTTTTTATGTAGACTTATGCAGTAAAGTCATTACTTATTTTCACCAACGTCATCTCAAAAAAACTATATCTTATAGCCATTGCAGTGCATCTAATATATCGCTGAAACGCATCTAGTTTTGTATCGAACGACAATTTGTTTAATGGAATATACTGAACGCAGATTATAATATCCTAAACAACTATTAAATCCTATTCATGCAGAATGAACTAGTGCGCGTATGCATATAACATGTTTATTCACACAAATCTGATACCGAGCAAACAAAATTAAACATAAATTCCACGTACGTATAATGTTTATGTATATAGCGTGTACTATTAGTTAAACATCACTGTTTATTATATATTTAATTCGATATCTATTCAGTTTTAAGCATTTCAAACATTTGAACGAATGGCTGTTATATGTCGTAGTAATACATACAATTTCAAAAAAAAAAAATACAAAATACCAAAAACCTTACATTGATGGTTTTTTTTGCTATGATGTGTATATTTTTTAAGTCTGAAGACGCTTTTTACACTAGAAATAATGATTAAATATTCAATACATAAAGGGTGTTTCTTATTGAAAATTGGAACCATAGTTCATCCGATATGGGCTCAACATTCACAGAACTTTTCAAAATAATTTAAATTATATAAAAACGGAAATGTTTTTATGCGCTGCATGATTTTCTGATAAAATAGATTTTTTTTTTGTAGAATTTCAAAAATAAATGATCTGTTGATGGTTAATTTATTAATAACCGATGGTTGACGTTTTCACTAAACATTTATGTCATATTTTTGTGTATTGTGATTGATATTTGTCAGATAATTTTCAAGTTATTTTGAATTTTGTTTTAGCCGTTATTGACATTTCAAATTTTGAACTTGTTTTCGAACTTTTCTGTAGATATTCAAATTTTGTTCTCAACCCAAAAGCAGACATCCAGCATATTATATTTTATTTTGCATTGTTTTTTTAAAAATGTTTTCACTATTACGTTTAATATTATTATTTTCTATACACAAGAGCATTATTAAAATATTTAATTAATTTTTAGATAGTATACATATACTACGAACCTATTAACACAGTCCTAATTTTTGTTGTATTTACTTATAAACTTATAAAATTATTATTTTATAACAGATGTAAGGTTGTTGGACAATATTCTCAAACTATCTTAATAATATTGGCATAATTAGTAACTGATATAGCGCCTACCTAGTATAAATACAAGTGGCGGATCATGGGTAGACATTTAGTAAAATTCAATATATTATAGACAAAATACATTTTCCCGAGGTACATTATATGGGTAGGTATAGTTATAGTTAATATTATGTAAAAGTACTTTTTTATGACATATGAACAGTATATTGTTATAATTATAAATGAAAATAGTTGGGGTACGTAATGACTAATGACTTGAACATATTAGGACACATTATCGATTCCTATAATCATATTTCTACAATTATATTATTATTTATGTGAAGTTTAGAAACTACATTACATACAATGATATATCACTAAAGAAAATGTAAAACTGCCTCATTTTGCCATACCTATTCTTCCAATACTGATAAATACATTCCAAGCTAATGTCCTTTGAAATATAAGTAAACACAACGTCTATACTAAGAAAAAATGTTCGTGTGAAGTGATTTATCGTTGAATCCGAACAATATTATAAAACATCCATTACTACAACAGTGACCGACTCAATGACGAAGTACATTCAAAGAGTACCGTACAGTAGAGCGATTTCCGCATTTGTATTTTTATTGTTTCAAATCTGTACGAAAAAACAGATGTGCTGTGTGAAATTTAACAGGGTAAAATGTAAATAAAATTGAAATTATTTTTAATAAAAACAAACCAAAAGCTCAAATATCTGTTTGCCTAAAAACATTATTCGACTACATATATAGGTACAATACATAGAATCACGTAAATATCGTTGTAAAACGTACCAACGGCTTTCAATAATTCGATTAATGAGGCTCTGGGGCACTTTTTAAGCACTCTAATTCCCCACGATCATATAACCACAGATTATATAAAACCAGATGGTGCACTTCTTCGATTTACTGATAACACAAACCTACCTCAAATCAGTAGGGCCATATAAGGGAAATAAATTAATGTACAACATACTTTACCATAATTTTTAATTATTGTATCAAATAATATTTTAAGGAATGAGCGTCAACGCTAATAGAATTCCAAAAATCATCTAAAATTTTGTGTAGCTTTAATTTAATATATGGATTAGTCTGTTGCAATCTTTGGGCCAATGTTTATTGTATCTACTATATTTTTAACTATATTATAGATGATCTTGTTAAGTATATAAATACTTGCTTTCAAATATTTTTTGAGAAGTATATTTTAAAAATTTAAAAAATAAATTATTGTATTATTATTCAAGAATACTATTTATTACACGTCAAGAAGTAGTGACTCTTTCACACAATTTAAAAGTATGTGTTATATCACAAAGACAAGGAGGAAATACATTATATTAAAAATAAAAACATTTTTTGGTCCGTGGTATGAGCGTTAGCTCGTTTATTAGGTATAATGTTCTTCACAAATTCATTAGTAAAAAGTAATAATAAACAAGATTATAGGTGATACAACTGAACGTATTAAAAAATATGTGGCTATTTGTAGATCCATAACCGGTCCAAAACAGATCCATAGCCCGACGCTTTGGTGGCAGCTAATTGAAGCCCCAGAACTGGTCCACAGCCCGACGCTCTAGAGACGGCTACCTGTACCGGTGTTATTAGCCTGTCAGAAATAAATATGTGTCAGAAATTATGTAGGTACAATATTGAAGTTATGTTATGGTTGTGACTTATGAGTTAATTTAAGCAATAAATTATAAATGTTGTAAAGTAGCTAATTTTCTTTTTTTTAATGATTTTTCTGAAAAAAAATCCTTATTTAGAAATTTAATTGTAGAAAATATTCTGAATCTAACAAACAAATTAAGAAGATAATCTTTATCAAAACTTTCACATGGGTGATTATAAATTATGCTAAACATACTTAATTTTAATTTTTTACCTACTTCAATTTCTGGAGCAAGTATTGGAAAACGACAAATAAAAACAGATTCTAAGTTATGTATATAGTTATAAAAATCATTATGTGGCATCATTAAATTTCCATAAGTTGAATTTTCTTTATTAGTATATGCTTTAAAATGAGAAAACAAAAATGATTGGTCTAAGTCTTGTTGAAATTTAGCATAATTTATACAAACATCACAACTATGCTTTTCTAAACACTTTTTCATTAAATAGCCACAAACATATGTTAATGAATTTTGATCTGGTAGACTTAAATCCCTATAATCTACAGATCCAACAGGAAGTGCCGTTTTAAATTTAAAAGGAGATTTTTCAGGAAACATTATATTTTGAATTTCTTTATTGGAGGGATCTGGAATTTCAGATAATATATCATCAAAATCTTGAATGCAATTGGAATTTTCAGAATGTTGAAAATAATTTAAGCAAAATATTTTTTTAAAAGCATAATAAAATTGTACTGGAGTGGGATTCATATTATTACCATTTTGGTTGCGAAATGTACCAAAAAGGTTTTCAATTTTATCTTGGTTACATCTATTAGTGTATAGAACATAGTTGTGACTAGGATTTTCATGTTTTAATATTGTCCACAGTAAATTTAAACCAGCAATGGAAACTAACCAGCCTTTAATAAATTTCATTCGATTAGTTACATCTTTGTTATTTTTATCAAAAACTTTTAAGTTTGTAAAGAATTGTTCCATGAATAACAAATGTGAATTTTGAGACTGAGTATTTTTGAATGGTCTATTAAAATCTTTTAAATTAGGTCTTTTGTATGAATTAAAAATATCAAACAATTTATCCATATCTTTAAAAAAATTAATGGTTTGTTTTGAAGAAATTGGTAATTTATTTAATGCTAAATAGGTTTCCATGCCTGCTGCAACAGTTGCACTAAAAGTTTGAGCAGCTAAGTAAACCCTCATCTTTTGAAATGCATTTGGATATATATGTTGATATGTTAATTTTGGAGCTAAACGTAAATTACAAGTACTGTCTTGGTTATAAAATGTCACAAGATATTTTTTTTCTATTAAATCTTCATTTAATTTAAAATTATGTTGGAAAAACATATTCCTTGTAGCTTTCAGAAGATGAGGTGGATCAAAAATATAAACTATTTTTTTATTGTTAACTTCAAAATATGGCCGAGATGGAGAAACTTGAAAATTATTACTAAAACCTACAAAATTTGAACCCATATCTGTTATAAAAGCTTTGATATCTAAAGAAGTACTTTGAATTTTAACTATTGTTGAAATAATAATATCTTGTAAGTCATAACCAGTACATGAACTAGACACTAAAAAATATGCAATCGGTTGCTTCCAATTTACATTTATACCGCTAAGCATTAATACAAGTGCATACTTTGCAGGTTCATACGTTTTATGATTATTAGTTATATTAAATCCCATTATTTCATCTTTTTTAATTAAATAATATAAGTTAGTTTTTAAAGACATTTCATCTGCACAAAGTATACATTGTAATGCCTCAGGGGTAAAATTTCTAGTTTTAAAATTAATAAAATTAAATAAAAAATCATTTAGACCAGGTAGAATTTCAAATTTCGAAGTTGTACGTTTAAGAGTACTGATTGTTGGCAGAGAAAGTGTTGTTTTAATAAAATTATAAACCTTTGGACCCAAAAAATAAATATTTAATGCAAATTGTTTCATTTTATGGTCATATCTGTAACCCCCTTTTTTTCTTTCTTTCTGCATTAAATGTGATTTAATAATTAAAATTAAGTTTGGAGATAAAAATTTTTGACAGTGATTTAAAAAAGATTCTACAGAGTCTAAATTATCTAATAGATAGAGCCTGTTCTCTAATGTTCTAATGTGGTCCTTGGCTAATCGTAGTTGTTTCCTCAACTCCAATTTTCTAGGAGTTGCATTTGAAAGCTGCAATGGGGTTTGAGTCGATGAGGATGAACTGCTGACAGACAAACTTCGATCTGGGCTTGAACAAGCTAAAGGTGTAGATAAATCCACAGTACTATCTGCCTCGTCACAACTTGCTCGTTTAGCCAATATATCATCTAAAACCAATGATCATTATTGGTTCATTTTTTTTATCATCAAGAACATTCATATTCAATATTCATTAAAGTTATATCTTACCATTAAAAAGCGTAGGAACAGCATTATCTGTTAATCGGTTTTTAGTTTGAACATTCAAAAACATTTTGTTTTCAAAATGCTCTTGACATATACGAACATCTTTAATTTGAATGTTTTTGTCAGCAAGTTCGGGAATACAATTTTCAATCCAAATTGCACGCCTTGAACCATAAAAAGTATAGCAGTATAAAATAGTTGCTAAGATATATTATAAAATTAAAGAAAACAGAAATCAATTTAAATATTCTTACGTACCTTTCTGAGTCTTTTGGTAACGTGAAGTAACTCAGCACATTTGAATGTACCGAACTTTTATTTGTGCAGTATTTCACACCACATTTTCTGTATGCAATACTTTTAGAATTCTTCATCATTGAAATGAAAAACTACGCACAGATGAAAAATCAATTGTGAACCGGTTTTCCGTTCGAACTAAATAAAAAGTTTCACAGACTCAGAGCACGTTGAGGTTGAGCAGCAAAACAATAACAAGAATTCGCGAGTACAACGGCTGAATGGCGTCAAAAAAAGTCAGTGATGCATAGCTAATAAACAATAATTTCTCATAAAGCCTTATTTTCCCTATTCGTTGTAACACTGATTTGAGGTAGGTTTTGTTTCTTCACATTTTTGAGAATTGCATGGGCTGAATAGGGAGTGCACTATCTGTTTTTATATAATCTGTGATATAACAGTGTAAGAAGTTCATAAAACTATTTTTGAAACTATCCAGCTGAAACCTATACGCATTACTAAAAATAAGTAGGCAAGTACAATTTCAAATTTATTTTCCAGTAATTTTCCCATGATATATGATGATTTTATTTGAAGATATTAATCGTGATGGTTATTTTGAGTATTTAGTTAAGCCAATAATTTATAATATAATTTCATATGCAGTTTGAGTACAGTGTTCGCTTGATATCAATTTCCCGATTGACGTATGTTTCAGCAGCGATATTCATAGAGTCATATCACAACTTAAAGTCACGTACGATTGTAATATCCATAATAACATTGCCATTGATCTCATCAATATCATAACAAGGTGAGACTTCTCAGTTCGTTAAATGTGTCAACATCTTTATGAGCTTCGGTGGTGAAACTACGGTTTTTTTTCCATACCAGTGCTCTAAATAGACAGATTTTATGCAATTGGACACCATTCAACAAATAAACTATCTTTATAACGATTATCTACCTAATTAAATAACCTTAAAATAAATAAAAAGTGTATTCCTGTTATTTTTAACGAGTTAGGACGGTAACTTAGAATCGTTAGAGAGATTTTTCATTTGAAAACCCAGTTTCCCAGATATTCAAATTTCAATGATTAATTTTGATGGGGAAAAAATATTCACTTGTATTTTTTGTTATTTTTAAGTTGATTAAAGAACAACTCACGAAGAATCTTGAATTAAGCTTTCTGCATTTTCTACAAATTCCGTTAACATAAATAAAAATAAAAAAATTAAGTAGAAAATTACAAGCGTCCATATAGCTCAAAAAGAGCCAAAATATTTCGAAAATTACATAACTTAATGCTAAAAACTATATATTCGAAAAATGTAAAGTCCTTAATGCTTAAAATTCCGGGAGGAGCGTCGAAGAATTTATTAAAGAATTTCGTCAAAGGAACCAAATCGGTTTTTTTGTACTTTTTTCCGTTTTCCTGATTGTTAATAACCATATTCTAGGTTAGGTTAGGTTACATTTTCTATTTCTAACTTCTTAAGATTTTAAGTGCCCAATTCGCCATTTTGAAAATTTAAAATTGTTTAGTTCAAAACGTGACGAGGGACGAAAAAAACACACACTCACACACACGTCATCATTGTCAGACCTGTACACATTTATCGTTCCTCTCAACACCAAAAAAGATACGTTTTATGGTGATATTTTGAAGAAAAAAAATGCGCTTCATACGGTTTCAAAATCCAATGACGATTGTGGGAGACAGATCGTTTGATGACTTTAAAAATTACAGGATTCCCTGCAGTGTAGGTAAACCCGTTTTTAATGAAACGTCAAATATTTGTGAGAGTGAACGGAATTCCCAATAAATTTAGCTACTAAATAAGCAGTGCACCGCCTGCTCAGTTGTGCACGTTTCGTTGATGAACAATTTCAATCAGGTGAAAAACGCATTCCGATCAGTGTGCTCACGTCAATCAACTGCATCTAACGCTGCGGTGTGGATATACATCACGTACGGAAACCATTTTACATGGGAAATGCGCAAATATGCGAAAACAAACCAAATGTGCATCGGAGCACAACTGCAACCGCCTTCCGCCATTCAATTTACGGATTTTTGACATTTGTAGGTACACGCTTGTGTGTATAATATAAGTATAGTGGTCGGGTAAGCGGAAAAAATGACCACGGACAAAAAACCCACAGAAAAAAAACCCAAAAAAAAAATCCAATGGAAAAAAAACCCAAAAATTAAAAAAACCCACGGAAAAAAAACCCACGAAAATAAAAGTGTGTTTTATATTATTTTGTTGATTAACTCAAATACTATATACATAGTTATTTTATTTTGTGATAAAACAGTACATAATATTCAAACCACGGATATAGATACTAGTATCTATATCCGTGATTCAAACTATAAATATAATAATTAACAAATGTCATAAGTGATGATATCATCACAACATTACAGATAATAAAACATAATCATAATAATAATCGCAATAGTCGCAAAAATTATAGTATACATAAAGTTAATCGTGCTTTATTCGTGTGTTATATGAAATAGCTTCTAAAAAATTGTCAATTGTCCTTTTTCCTTCATTGTAATCCACGCAGTGCCTTCGCTGGTTGGTTCTTCCCTCAAGATACTTAATATATAATAATTTTAAAAAAACATCATTTATGCTTATCGTACTTTTTTTTCTATTTACAGATTGTATAAACTAGATTAAATAAAAAAATATATAATAATTATATTAAATATAGATGTATTAACATTTATTTTTAATTAAAATTTTTTTGGAGGGCTTTTTTTCTGTGGGTTTTTTTTCCATGGGCTTTTTTTCCTTGGTGATTTCTTTTCTATGGGTTTTTTTTCCATGGGCTTTTTTTCGGTGGGTTTTTTTTCCGTGGGCATTTTTTCCGCGATTCAGTGGTCGTCCGGGTATATTATAGAATAAATTTGATAGTATAATATAATAATATACGATATAGTATTAAATTCATACGCTGAAAATCGAATAAAATAATAACACTTAAACAATAGAAGGTCATTTATTATCTCGTGAGGTATATTATGATAATGTAATACAACAATTTCGAGTCGGATTCGCGTTTGTTATCATCATTATGAAATATTAATCCCGCAAGTTCTCGTGGCGAAATTGCACTTTTCGCGTGTCCCCACCGTAACTGATTATTGTTATTATAATTTGAACGCAGTGGGAATAACTTTTAATTTTCAAAGCTCTTCGCATTCAGCTTTGTTAGGCGCATATGTGTTTATGGGTAGTACCGACACATTTCAATAATACATGCATATAAAAGTTATACGAACAAAGCTGTGATACCAATGCGGTAACGTCACCGGGAATGATATAAGGACATATTTAAGTGTGCGGATTTAATGATACTTCTACTGTCTGACTACAACTCTTCTAACGTATAGATATATAATATATGCATTATAATCTCTACAAATGGGACACCGGTAGGAACGACGAAGATGATAATAATAATTTTTACATAAACTGTACGCTGTCAGTGCAGTATTCAAATATGCAAACGGTGTGAGAGCTTCATGAATTTTGCAACGACAGAATATTAACGTTAATTGCGGACTGGAATAACAATTAATATTACTTTGGTCTTATGTTTTTTGGTGCAGCCGCCGCTGAATATTTAAATATCTGAAAAAATAGGTGAAAATGTTCACACGACAAGTCGTATACCTAAAGGACAATCCTGACTTTATTTAGGAAAAATATTTAAATAATTTGTGCGTGGTGTTTGTACATTACTATGCAAATATTGCAAAAATGAATAGTTATAAGAATACACGATGTACAGAATACGATTCATAAAAAAATCGGAATGGCTTGAAATAACTATATAGTTGTTGGTATGCAACCTTTAGTGTACTATTAGTATGATTTTGTATGGAGCGTTGGTCATAATAACTTGTACTTGTAATTGAGTTAAATAAAAAATAATAAAGAGAATGAGCTGGCTAGAATTCACACCACCAAACCCCTAATAAAAATTTTAATTTCACACTGACCGTCTATATTTATTTAAATTTGTGCGATGACTTTTAAACCTTAATTTTTTTAATTATCCCCCATAGGAGAATGAGGTATCAAGAGGGGGGGATGGGTCACTCTTGTACCATACAACAAAGTTTTAAATTGTCTCTGTCACTGTTTTTGTATACCACTATGATAAGTTTTTAAGACTATCTCAGCATTATTATGTGCTCTGTCATTAACATTGTGATTTAAGTACACGCTTAACTTCAAAATAATCAAACCGTGCTAAATCCATATTTGAAAATAATACTTACCTATATTTTAAAATTATTCTTATACGATTTTATGATAATAATACACCGAAATATAAATCTCATTAATAAGATTAAAAGTAATAGATACTAACTGCTATAATAGCACTATAGGCTGAACATAATTTCCGTAAATAAATAATTATGTCCAAAAATTATAATTTGAACATAGAGCAATCGTCAATATAAAATATTTTTAAATATAAAAACTAGAGTCATATCCCATAAAAATGTGATGAATATTGAAAATTTTATTAAGTTCTCTCCACCGCATTGCAATATGTTAATGTTAATATTAAAATATATTATATAATACTATTGTATAAATATTTAACTATAATATAGGAAATATTACAATATTCTTATTGATTTACCTTGGAAGCATTCACAGGGGGTCATTTCAGCTTTTTTAAATTGTTTTTGCAGGACATTTAAAGTCATTACTAGGCCAGAATGTTGAGTCCCTACTTTAGTGAAAAGGGGAGAATTGGAGGAAAATAATTATAGAATATTAATTGTGTTATTTATTTAAGATAAGGTCCCTTAATATACTATAATATGAATCTATAATCATTATTACTTATTTGTACTTTTTATGTATTTATTTTATGGCCACCAGTTGTATAATTTAAACTTGGTAAATACATGTATGTACCTTAATAACACAATGTCTAGCCTAACCTAATTTATAAATAGTTTTTTTTTTTTTTTAATCAGAAATATACATCGACAACTTAGTACAAGAATTTTTTGGTTACATTATTAGTATTTTAGTATTTACATGATAACATTAAATTAAATTGTACAATTTTGTTTTTTTTTAAGAATAAAATTAAGTTTTTTACGTCCTGTGGGTTTGGTCCTAGTGCTTGGAAAATTTGTTCTGAGATGTGGTATTGATTACGGTACTGGTTATATTTTTGACATTCTGTAATGATGTGGTTGACCGTTAAAAGAACATTGCATGAGTCACATAGTGGAGGATCGTCGTTGCTCATCAAGTAGCTGTGTGTTAGGTGTATAAAATAGTTTATCTTGCACTTAAAACATATTATAATACAGCAAAATAGTTAAGTAAAACCGGAAATTGATTCTATTGGCCCCTTGCTCACAATTGCCCAATAATATACAAATTCATATTTCCATATTATTTTTACACTTGCTATTTTAATTAAATAACAAACCGCGAAGTTCTAAAACTGTTTTAAAACCTTTACGCTATTTTTAGACTTCTATTTTATTAATTTATCGTTTGATTTAAAATGTTTTCAACATTTGATTGATATTTATTGGTTTTTAATTATTAAATTTGATTATTTATATATGTAAACTAGGATGACACACCACCTCGACCCAGGATCGTTTTTCGTATGCAGTGATTTATGAGTTTTATTATTTTAAAGACCAAAAATTAAGTGAACCGTTTTCCAATCTTTCAATAATTTATACAATTTTGGCCTTAAATTCTGTATGTGGTTCCATCATGATTGATATGAAATATTCACGAATTACGAAATGAATGGTCAGACTACTTTGGAAGCTACACGAATATTTTATTAGAAATCAGATAAGTACGTATATTGACAGATTGAATTCAAGCCCAAGATTAGGGCATCGTTATTTAAAAAAAAAAATAATCATTAGTAAGTTTTTAATGATTTACCAGATAATAATGAAATTGGTAAAGGAGTGTAATGTCTATTCTTAACATAGTATTGAAGACAATTTTGCACTGTATGTACTTAAATATTTCGTCCATGAAAATTTGATCCTTTAGCAAAACATTACACATTTTGGTAAGATTTCTTCGTTTGTTCCGGGCACGCTATTTATACGTCGGGGGCAATATGATATTATTGAGTCGAGATGAACTGGTTTATTTTTTTAAATTCCAAAACAGCCCCTGAGGGCAGGTGTTCGACACCCATTGAAACGCATTGTCTAGGTATAATTTTGGGACGAACTCTGAAGATCTCCTTACTGGGTACTGACTATTTGGTGCTTTTATTAAAATGTTGTATATATTATTTAGACATACAGAGCTATTTTGCATTTCCATTATAGTGCTAATCAGCCTTCGAAGATTGTTTATTCAGTATTACTTCAATATAAATAAACATGGATCTACTGATCTTGTTGATTGCCGCGAGACCTGTGCCAGAGAATTTGTATAATTATACTACGTGGAGAATTGTTCATTTTGATACCGTATAGTATTCGGTCTTTGTATTCAAATATTAGCCACAAGACCGATAGTTGTGAGTACTTGTGACAGGACACTGTTAATGAAATTCATAGCCTTTACGGTGGTTGGAATCTATCAGACTGTGCAAATAATAATCATCCATTTTGGTTTCTGATTACAATTAATACATGCCATAATAGACTGCATGTACTGCAGCTAAGGAAAAAATGTAATTAATTGTACGATCACCAATATAGAGGGTGAAATGATTATATACTAAAATGTGCACAATGTTTATAATAATTTAACTATTTTTACATAACAGTATGGCAGTTTTTATACAAATTCAAGTTGGTTTACATTTTAAATGTATGTCAGCAGGCTCTTATTAATATACGATAAAATATTTTTGAGTGAAAAAATCATTGTTTTTTGCTCTGTTCTTAAATATATAAACATCGGAATAAATAATAAATAATATTTCTAATTAAAAATCATTCTATAGTTTTCATAACAAAATAAGTTTTTTGTAACTAGTTTGTATGAAATTAAATTAGATAATCATTTTTTCGATTGCAAATAAATAAATATGAATAAAAAATATTATTTCATTTTAGCTGTATTAAAGGAAAAATAATGAAATACAAAATCTAAATAGGGAAAGTATAGGTAACCGTTTTGTTAAACAGTAGATATATACCTAGTGTACCTCGTTGTTGAGTAATTATAAATCAAGAGTTACATTTGAATTCAATGGTAGATCATTTGATGACAAAAAAAAAAACGGTTCTGTGGAAATAAGATCCATCAACCTATATTACACTAAGTAGATAGGCATATTTTCATGATATGTGTTTTGATATTGTTATTATAAAGTAATTTATCTTACTGCTATTAGCAATGCTCATGAGCTAGACGAATTTTTCCAAAATTTTAACTTCAAACGCTTATTAAAAAATCGTGTACATGTCTTTTATTTAGTTTTAAATTGTAAATGCCTAAAAAAACTATAAATCTAATAACTTAGAACCAAACTAAATATTTTGAAAAATGTGTAAAGTGTAAAAATTATAATTTAGGTAACTGTTGGGTTTTTAAAGGGGTTTCATATTTCTACGACTAATACTGTTGGAATTAAATAAAAATTGTTTTAATCGTTTCATGAGAAGTCGACGAAATTCGTCGAAATTTAAACTTCAGGCACTTTAAAAAATATTTGTGTAACTGCACAATTCTTTTTTTATAATAGTACAGTAAACTAATATGGAATCCTTTATTACTTTTGAAAACCTTAGCTGGCAAATTTATTATACATTTTTCATTACAAAATAATTTGCGATTTTAGTGATTTTGAAAAAATTTGTCAAAGTGTGAATTTTAAACTCGTACAAAATATAAAACGAGGCATGAGGCATTTCATATTCTTATATTGAATTTTCAAGATTTTTCACCCAAAAACAAAAAACATTGTATCATACATAAATGTATGTATACATAAATTTGCACTTTTCAGTATAGAGTTTTTTTTTGCAGAATTTCATCGGAACACATTTTTACAGTTATAATTTTTGTTTTTTAATTTTAATCACCGAAAATATTGTTGATCATAAAATTGTTCATGCAAAACGGAACTGCGAGTATTTCGAACACTTGTCACGAACATGTATGTTATCCAAATATATTTTTTAATAATGTAAATGAAAATAATTATAAATTTAAAAAAAAAAACTATTACAAACTTGCTGTTATTTAATAGGATTTAAGTATCTTATGTATTGAAATTTATTATATTTTACAGGTGCTAACAACACATTTGCTTCGCCACTACCTATGCTTACCGGGGTAAATTAAAAAATGATGCATTGTAAAATGTTTAAGTTAAATAAAAACAAACAAAATTATTTTTATTAGGTAACACAAAAAATAAGAATAAAATCGTATTCTATATCATTTTGCCGTATGCATCATTGGGTCTGAAAGGGTTAGCACTATATTATAATTCTAAAACCAAAATCAGAAGTTTTCATTGAGAGGAAGACATTTTGAAATGAACGGGTTGTAGTTACTATTGCATATTTAACTATTTAGTTAAAAAAAATAATATATTGGTCTATGTGATTCTACATAGCACATTTCCATGCGGTTTGCCAATACATAGAATTTTTTTCAATTTATCAATGTACATGGTACATCATATTTTATAATGTCATACTGATTGTAATATTTGATTTGGATTTGTCAGACTATCATTATCTGATAAACGTTTAACGTTATAATTCTTAAACCAATGTCAGTAGTTGACCTGAAGAGAAGGACATTTTAAACGAATGTGTTAAAACTACTTGTATAGTTAACTATTTGGTTTAAAAAAATATATTGGTCGATAGGTACGACGATACCCACCTGATTTCCATGTTTTGCCAGTCCATTGATATTTTTTTCAATTTATCGATGTACACTGTACATCATATTTTATAATGCCAAACTGATTATAATATTTGATTTTGATATGTCAGACTATGATCATCATCTGTGTCTCGAAGCTGGGCACGCTTACTGTTGGGAATTCTCTAACGTGAGCTGCACGGCGGGTGTGCTTTGAAAAAAATACACCCGACAGGTATACGTCGAACAATATTAATGATTCTTTGGATATACATTATGGTATTCGTGGTTACAATTTACAATAAATATTATGAGATTTAATATTATGTAGTCTGCAGAGTATAGTGGGAACTGAATGTCAAAAATACTAAATCATATTATACTTTGTCATTACAGCTGTACTTTATGGCAAAATTATAATAGGTATATAATATATATTGGTATGTTAAGTTTCAATTACAATTCGAGTTCATGTCTCATCAACATTCATTAGTTTAATGTTTAGTATTTAGAAGATACTGATTTTTGAACACCAAATCTTACTGAAAAAAATGTTTTCAGACAAAATAAGAAAAACAAATACGCGTGTCGTAGTAAAACTGATTATTCTTAGTATGCCATCATTTATATACCAAATACTGTTGGAAGAAATTTAACAAGGTCACTACTCACTTCTCCATGTCTAATATCGCATTGTCAATAAAATGTATGGATTTATATTTTATATGTAATAAATTTGGGTGATCTAATATTTCTAAACAGTTATCAACGTAAAATACAAATTTACCAATAATATTTATAGAATATTTTACGATTTATTATCTCGTATAAATCAAATCTGTATCGATCAATATAATGTAATATTAGAAAAGTCAAAATCACACTTCAATGTATATCTATAGTTATCTTATTTATTACTGTGATATGATTCAATTTCATATCTAAGTTAAATATCGACAAAATAACCATCAATATATATTTTTATTTAACAGCTGAAGTAGTGCAATAGGTTATTAGATATTTTGATAATTTAATACAAATTCTCTCCAACACTTTATAATATACCTATACCACTGCTCATCAGTGAGTAATAATAATATCTAATTTTTTTCTCATTATGTATTTTAACCTAATCGTGGGACAGAACATAGTTTTTTCTCATAAGCCCGGTGAAATATCAATTCATCTCTTTATTATAGTAATATACGGTCGAATAGGGTCATGTATGCATTCCTAACCGTTTATACCACACTCCGTCATCGTTTTATGCACAGAATCTAAGTCTATTTTAAGTTTTATGTTTTACCTAGTTTTCTTATGCATGACTGCAGTGCACTAAATAAAACCATCCGTCCATAATTGTATACAATTGTTCGGCAATTTAAGTTAAATCAAAAATAATTCTCTTAAGTTACACTAGAACAGTTTTAGAGTATGAGATATATTATTTCAATATGAAAATATATTGTATTTGCTTAGAATCGTAATCATGACTTGTTCGATAATTTATTGAACGCAAAATATTATTCAACAAGTCTTTTTATTATTATTATTTATGATATTTTTCGAAATAATGGGTACCTTTTAATATTATATTGTTATTTACTATGTATTTCTAGTAATATATAATAAGAAAAATGATGCATTAACATTAAATTATTTTTAAATTTGTTGCAACTAAAGTGGATAACGTAATACAGTAGATTATTATTATGTCGAACGTCGATATCTCGAAATCAATTTACTATTGAAATCCCTGTGAAATAATAACAATTTCAATAAAACTCAATATATCGAACTTTTATTTATGTCCCTCGAGTTTAGACATAACGAAAGTTTACTGTATGACGAATACAAAATACACACATATAATGTTAGATACCTAGCTAATAATTGTAATAATCTATGAATTAATAATATTTTGTTTTCTGTAAAACATAAATGACTAATTTAATACCTCCAAGTACCTAGGTGTATTAGGTAATTATATTTTTCACAATATGCTGCCAAAATGGTTGAAGGACTCAAACACGAAAATGTTGTATACGTGTTTTCGTACTTATAATGCCTTGTACAATGTACAGCACTACATCTATATTACCTACTATAGCCCTACGATGACACTCACCACTATAACTAGCAACTAACGCGTTTGACTGCTGTCGTGTAACCGACTTCAGTCACTTCACATCCCTAGTTTGATTTTTTGTTCATACATATGAACCGGTATTAACTCGATTTTCAGTTAATTTCAGTGGCTCCCTAACGCTGTCAGACATCATTCTGAGGTTCTTTGGTTTGTTGTATTTTCATCACTTAACAATTCACAAATAGTTGTTTGTTCGTCAAAAATGTGGTTTATTCATTCGAAATAACACGCATCCGATCTCTTAATATGAAAACTTATTTCTACTATGGGATTAGCATGCGCAAGAATTAATGCAATTGAGATAGGTATGTGTAACCCCCTTCACGCACATGTAATCTGCTCTGTGTGACTGAACGATCTCCTTCACAAACTTCTATTACACGAACATCAGTGGTGGTTTTAACGAGAAAATAATGAACTATGGGCACCTGTGCCCCACCCTGAAGGGTCTCCTTATTTGATATTATGAAGTTATACAAGACAATAAACTAGTACATAAAATATAACAATAAAATTGATTAATAATTTATAAAAGTTATAAAACTAAATATAATGGCGAAATAAAAATTTTAAAATTTGTTCGTTAATGCAAAAATATTATGTCGTACAGGTTGGTAAATAAAAAAAAATAATACTTTTAGGGGCGAAAATGTATGTTTTCGATGGATATAATTTTCTTTTTCTAATAAGCCTTATGTGGTCATTAAGACGCATCAACACATAACAATTAACCACCAACCAGTAACCAGTAACATCTGCTTTTATAATATTCATGCGAGATCTTGAGTAAAATATTTTATTCTAAAATCACCAAGATACGACTTCTTTTAAACAATTTATTTTTAATTTCAATCAAACTGTAAGAAAACGCAGTCTAAAATTATTTTCTCACGTATAAAACAGCTATTAGGAAAACTTTTTTTTTTACTTTACTTTTTATGCGGTGTGTTTCAAATTACTGGTTTGTTTGTGGGCGTTATTTAAAAGGTAGAAAAAAACTTAAATGACCATTAGATATATTATCCTTAGGAAATTATTAAGAGAAGACAGCAGTTGTATACATTTATAATGATATTATACATACTATACATGTTTCTTTTTTTTAGTTTTGGAATTTTCTTGAGAATATAAGTATTTTTATGTTCCTAATACTAATTATAAAATTACTAATTTTATAAAAAACAACAATCCTTCAAATTTAATATCAACAAATAGTAACTATACTTTTTATATTATTATTTTAAAATTCAAATACTATACGAGTAAATGAATGAAAACAACAATAACGTATTTGTTTTTATTTTAATAATATTGTGGGATGATTCTAAAAAAAGATTTTTTCTTATTTACCATTGTATTTCAATAACAATTTATTTCGGTAAAAAAATGAAGAATACCAATTCTACTGTAGTAATCAAAACAACAACGAATGAGAGTGTGGAAACAGCAATAAATCCCAAACAGAGAGATTTTGAGTAAGTATATTCGCCACTAAATAAACACAATGTAATATGATCGAATTAAGTTCAAATACTAGATTTTTGTATTTTTAACCTTTAAAAGCTGTGAACAGAATTTTCTCCATTTTTGGAGATCCAAATCTGGATGAAATTAGAAGAATAACGATCTTTGCTGTAAGGATTATGCTGTTATTTAATTATATTGTCGTAATGAAGTCTTTATACAGACCGTCTCCACTCAGAGGTTAGGTTAGGTTAGGTTAGTTCATTTTTCATAAACGATGGTATTACATCATTGAATCACAATTTAGCTGCACCATCCGTTCAGTGACGAAGGGACCACTTGTGACCTGCTGTACAGCAGAGCAGTATCCACTTTTTTGTATTGAAAATATTTCAGATCATAGAAAAATCAGTACCTTTCATGAATGAGGATTTTGTATTTAAAAATAGATGCTTTTACAATATAACAATAATGTATTTCACTAAAAGAAAAATTGCAGACAAATAAACGTTTCATTTCCGAGCCGTATTAAATTATTTAAATAAATATAAAATATTCATGATTTTCCAAGCATCTTGTTGTTGAAAATAATTGACTATGAACGAAGTTCTATAAAATCTTTTCCTAAATAAATTATATTTTTTACATTTTTAACTAGATACGATCAACAGTACCCATTAAAATTAATATTGTATTTTGTTGTTACCTACCTAAATATACAATATCTTAAGTTAAGATTCTTAACTAAAATGTATTTATTTTGGAGATATATTATTTGCTGAATGCATTTAATTTCTTAAATTCTGAATAATATTCAATGTGTAATTATCTATAGAATTTATTTTAATTATTTTCGGTCAAAATAAATTTTGTCTTTCTGACAATGTGCTGTGAAAGTTTCATTTCATAATAAATATGATGATAATTTATAGCAATAGAATTATTTTCAAATAACTATTTCAAATTGTTTTGAATATTTAAATAAGTAAATTTGGTGTAGTGGCAATTCATTTTAATATACTAATAATAAATATTATAAATTCCTTAATTGGTCTTCTTCTTCGGTGTAAAATCAAGAAAACTATAATACTTAAGAGGTTAAAACAGATATATCAAATGTAATTAATAATATGTGAAATATCACAGCTAAAATATCTGCCATAAATTATAATTTTTCATAATGTTTAGTACATTTTCAAATAAAATGACACATTTCTAAGTGCGCAAAGGAACAGTAAGTTAAGTTGAACTATATGTTGCATTTGAATCCTGAATATTTCCCGTGGGCCCCAAATTGGACGGTCAGATTATGGTGGACGGACATCCAGGAATTTGTAGAAGCCAAAGACTTTTTAGTTAGGTATTTAAAAAAAAATAAATAAATACGGATATTTAATAAATCTACTTGGAACAAAAAATCCTATATAATCGTAATGCTCCAATTTTATATCATCATCAATTATTTAAAAAAAAATTATTTTCCCAAATCCCTTGTTAACATGTTGAATATCAAAAAAATTAAGGTGTATAAATATATATCTGTATATAATACATATATACATGTATATATATATATGTGTGTCACTGTCACATTAAACTTTAAATATTGCATTATTCGATATTTCGACGTTAATCCGGTATTAATGTATACATTTATTTTTTAATAATACTATTTATACGTATTTGACACCACCCTGCCATGTATTAAAGTGTAAATTATTTTTTTTAAATACAATTTCGTGTTACCCGAAATAAAAGTATTCCTAAGACAGTTAGGTTAGGTACCTTACACAGTAACCTTATACAAAGAATCAATTTCCTATAATGTCTGTTATTTATACTGCATTATAATATATAGTGTATTATAATATGCAATACCATTTTTTTTTTATAAATATTGAAGTATTGAAATATTATATTCAAATAGAGATTAGAGAGGACGTCCGTTATAATATTGATTGTCATCATTTTGCACTTCTTATATAACGTTTAGCAATGTGTAAGTTTCTACCAAACATTGGTTTAGTGTACAAACAACTAAACTATGAATTTTATTATAAACCTGTATAAATAAGTTTACGTTTTATCCGTTTTTTCCAATCGAATCTAATTACATGTATGGTATTACCTGTCATTTTATTATGTATAGAATATATTTTTACTTCTAAGTCTCAATACAAACATTAATGATAACTCTTAATAATACTGTTGTAGACTTAATCATTGTATATTCGTAATTTACTATTAGTTACTTTAGTTACAATTTGTTTTAATCATATTGTTCTTACAGACTACATTAAATGTTCTCATAACAACCGAACTAAGTATATGAGCAAAACTGCAAGACGCACAAGTATAACGAAATTGTTCAAATTGTACAAATTCCGATCACAATACAGTAGTTACATACATTTAATAGAAAATATGTATTTGAAATGTATTTTTCGTAGAGATGTAAGCTCGGTAAATGTTTACCTCGTAAATTTATCGGTAAGGTAAGAATTATAGTTTATCGGTTAATTTACCAATTTCTTTTACGGGGGAATATGATTTTACAGAGAACATTAGCATGTGACAACTTAAATTAAATGTCTTAACGAGGTGAATGTTTATAACATATCATTATATCAATAAAATGGAACACCTGATATAAAATGTAAAATGTCGAACTTTCAGCACACCCACAATTACTGATAGTGTATTATACATCATAATATATAGTATTATATTACCAATTGTTACTACAAATATTAATTACAGCCACATTAATTGATACATTTTATTTTATCGACATCATGGTCCATCGTCTATGATAGTATCACGGCTCGCTGTTGATGTTATAATTACATACCTAATGAATCTGATTCGATTAATTTGCAATTTATCGTATAGGTACATAATAATTTATAATATATGCAAAAGTATGATACCATGAATACCCTACTATATCCACTAAATAATAAAAATAAGCTTTACCAGGATTTTAAGTTCATGAAAAAAAGTGGAGAGTAGATAGTAAATAGATACAGGCATGGTGATCACCTACTTTCAGCATTTTTTTTTTAAATTTGTTAAAAAAAAAACAAAAAAAACGGAAGATCCGACGGAGTTGAATGGAAATAAAAATGAAATTATTTTTAATGAAAACAATAATAATATTCGCATCCGAGGAGTTCGCTTCACTCTCTCTGCGAAGTTGTTTGGCGTTTGATATGATTATACTTATGCCATGGGACGGATATCTTCGCATACGTATCCAGAGATTGTGTGGGTCGTTGTAAGACGCGACCGCACCAAAGCCGGATCGGACGATGACAGTATTATTATTATTATTATTATTATTAATTCGATGCGATTGGCGAGTAGGACCCGGTCAGATTTCAAGCCGCCGTCACACCGCCACCCCCTCGTCCACCCACCCACGAATATTATTTAACCCCGGCTTTCGCCGTACATAATATAAGTGCCACAGTTTTCGTCGTGCCATTAAAACTTTCAAGTTTGTTGATCATCTCTTTGATGTGACGGCGAGACGCCACCACCGCCGCCGCCGCCGCCGCAGAAACCGAGACGTCTCGCTCTGTAATAATAATTAGCGTACATTCAGACATGTCGTAATAATAATTAGCGTATATATTCTCACTGCGTGCGCGTGCGGCAAAAAGTTTTATTAAACGTCTATTATCAGCAGCATCCCGAGGGTAAATAGTTAAGAATGTAATTTGACGAGAGAAGTCACTCGAACAGCGTGCAGGGCACACACAGCTAAGATGCAGCAGCAGCAGCAGAAGGAGTAGTTTTGGGTTGATTTACCCCCCCCCCCACCCTTCTCGCTCAAGACTCACTCGGCTTTTCCTTTTCCACCCTCCCACCACAGCGGCGTATCGTCTTAGGCTCTCGCTCATCTCACTCCGTCTCTCCGTCTTTCCCCCTCAGTCTGTCTGTCTGTCTGTCTGTCTGTCTCTGGGTGTCTCTCACTCACTCGCCTTCACGTGCACGCGACGGCGCATGCGTTGGGTTATATACATAGAGTTTTATTATATAATGGTATAATATCCTCCGGTGTTTAATTAACTGTATTACCTGTCATACACCGAGCCGTGTACCGACTCGAGTATCCCCGCCGTCTTACGCCAGACACACTCGCCGAATAATTGTATGATAATACCATTAATACGTCGATCAAAAACATTCGAGGGGTAGGCGAGTGGGATTATTCGCAGGGTACCCACGTTCGACGCGGGGCAAGTGGACCTGTCGCGCGCGCGCGCGCGCGTGTGTGTGTGTGTGTGTGTGTGCGTGCGTGTGTGTGTGTGTGTGTGTGCCTGTTTGGTGGTGGGCGGTGGAGCCCAGTTCTGCACTTCCGGGAAAATGCGCCGCTGTGTTGTACGACGCGACTTCCGAGTTGTTGGATAATAATATTATAATATTCACTAAGACATTATTTTATAACAATCTAAAATACAACATGCGAAGCGAGTAGACGAACGGCGTCTATACATACATAGGGTTAGTTTCGCTGTTGTTAAAACTCTGCGGCTATACCTGAGTTACCTATACATAAAACGAGCTTATGCGCGTTTCGATTCACTGCGATAATAATAAATTATTATGATACACCGTCATCCACGGGGAATCGCGATGTTCAAATTTACCGAGAAACACGGGTTTGTAGGTATGCGGTCGCTCCCGCTCAAACGGATGTACTTTATTATTATTATTATTATTATTATTATTATTGTTATAAATTATTTAAGTATGGAAGCGATTTAATTTCTTTTCGTATTTTCATCAATAACACTGAAGTAATATAGCTACAACTGCTATTTATTTTAATCGGCTCGAAATGTAGTATACCTAAAACCTGAAGAGTAGTAACGTGGCCAGAAAAAAATTGTTCTGGGGTAGCTCTTTATTTTTTTCTTTAGTTTTTATAGAATTAGAATGTTATCACCTGTTACTTTATGAAGCCATTGTTCAAAAGAAAATTTCAGGTGGAGGAGAGCTGCTCTCTTGCAGGATTATTCTATAGATTATTTCAAAAGGTATTAACTGTCTTAAGGATGATTTACCTTACATCCTATTGTAATAGTTGATATGTGGCTTGGCGTGGCGCGTTGGCTGCTACCAGTCGCGGAATGCGACTGTGAGTAAGTAACGGCCACAGCTACTAGCTCCCGGATGGGTGACCACCCGGGTTCATAGTAGTTAAAAACCTTGCCGCACATACATATAGGTGGAAAAACCTACCGTAACAATCGTATAAACAACCTACCATACCAATCTTACCTCTACCACAGTTCATGGCCTCAGTCGCCGGGCTTAAGTTCAATAAAAAAAAAAAAATAGTTGATATTGATTTTATTTTATTTTAGATGAGTCGTGTGAAGAAAATGTATATATAAAAATATAAAACGATGGTCGATGTTATCAGCTAGAAATGGGAAGTATATATATATATTATATATATAGGGTAACTCAACATTTATGTTACAGCCATTTTATCATATAAATATTCAAAATAGTGAAAAAGGAATAGAACAAAATGGTTTTAATTTAGAAACATCTATTATGATTTAATAATTTTAAAATTGTTTACAATATTTAAGGAGGGTTTTGGGGAATTAACAATAAAAAAGTTTCTGCAAACATAATGTGAAGAAATTTTTTAAAATAAATTTTAGTTCGTGAACATCATTAATTAATAAAAAAAAACTCTATGATTAAAAAAGTATAGGTTTTAATTTGAATTTAAAAATTTGACAACCAAAAACCCACCTAAAATATTGTAAGCAATTATAAAATTATAGAATTATGTAATCATAAATATGTTTCTAAATCAAAAAAAAATTATGTATTAAATTATTCACTATTTTGAATATTTATGAGACATAATGGCTGTAACATAAGTTTTTAAGCACCCTGTATATATATTATATATCATTAAACTAATATTGATTAAATGTTTTTTTTTCAATAAAAAAAGGTTTATGCAATTTCAAATATATCAAATTTGACAATTTGCCATTTAAAAATCATATAGATAACCTTTCAGGATGGATTATGAGTATTACTAGTACAACATTGTGTTCTGATATTAAAAAAAATAAATATATATTGAACAGTAGAAGGTTAAGCGAATTCAGAGAATTTTAGAAAAAAAATTGTTTTGAATATCTTCCACTTATTATTAGTTTTTTAAATTTTAATAGTGGTCATGTCATCAAGACCACCTAAGCGTATACAACTATTATACAGATATACAGTATACGGTTAGGATATCTGTATAATAGTTGTAATGTTGTTATTATACACCTACGTCATACAGTTGGTTGAATACTGCTGAAAACTATAAAAAAATTTAATGTTTTCTACAAAGTTATGTAAATACAGTTTGCATATAGTTGCTTGAAATAAGAACCAACAAGTTGTTTATAAGATGAAATATTATAATTTGTTTCATAATATTTATTTTGATCTCTTTAAAATCAAATACCTTCAAGTGTTGGTCTCGAACGTTATATAAAGTAAAATTAATTTTTAAATACTCGTTATTGTATTAGTGCTGGTTAGTGAGCAATATTGTATTATACATATTTACGTTACTTATTTTCAGTTATTTAAATCAGTATACTATAAATTTCTTGGAAGTACGTGAGTAAATTTTTGTGGGCGTTGTGGGGTTGCCAGTCTTTTAATTATTAAAATATGTTGACCCGTATGATTTAGTGTTAACATTACTAAAATATGGTTTACATATTAAATGTTCTATAGTGTAAATTTAAAATTAAATTATTACGATCCCACGTATGTAGATGTTTTTATATTTTATGTATACGTAGAACCGAACAGTGAATAGAATTCTACATTATCATAACGCAATTATTGTTCAATTCCTAGGAGATGTTTTAGTGTCGTACTATTTTTTGTGAAAACCAATGTTTTACCTATAGGTACAATAAAAATTAATTATAATGCATTAAATCCATAAATACAGTTTTTTTTTTCGTTAAATAACAAAGTATGGGGTTTGTTTAATCCAAAACAATGCCACATACTTCAAGTCATGACTCGTTCAAAAATATTCATTTGATTAAATTAAATATTTAATTAGATAAACAGCTATTGGTAGCCATATTATAATACACATGTGCATGGTTGCATTAAGTGTGTAACGCACACGGTTATAATAATTAATACTCAATAGCACGACCAACTTTTTTTCCCTCGATTTCAATGATGTGAAAATTGATCATAAATAATATTTTTATACACCGAACAAAATAGATTTGGTATACTATTATAGCATAATTAAATTGCACTAATATTATATGTAATTATGAAACATCCGTAGAATAATATTACTACCTAACCTGCAGTAGTCATACTTATTAGTTATTTAGCTATACTTTACTAGTTATTAATATAATTGAATGATTGATAACCAAATCTAACAATATTGTTTACAACTTATAAATAAATTTAAATTAATAAATTCTACCCAATCCTTACAACTGTTTTCATTGAAGAAGAACGTAAACACTTATCAACAGAATAAGAATAGGGCGAGAATATACGAGACTTACTCACGCAATAATGTTTTTAAATTGGTGGTTGTGGAGGCTGGTTTTTAGAACACAACACCTCCCCCATCTTCCCATAGTAAAGTATATTATGTATGAGTAGGTTTCGGGCAACCTAAGAATGTATAGTTGTATACTTATATTATTGATTCGTAACAGCAACACGGGGATAGGCAGAACGTTCTCTACCTTATCCTCTCACCAATTTGGAGCAGTCGGTTGATGAACATTGGTGATGCTAACTTCACAAGCTGGCCTCAGTGTGCTGATTTTTGTCCCATCTGTTAGGCTTCCTCTGCCAGAATTGCCTCTCCTCCTCTTCCTCGAGAGTCAGCATCTTCTCTGCCATCTTGTGAAAAATCATAAACCTCTCCTCTGCATCATTGAGCACCTCGACTCTCACTGGATGGTCGGGTGGAAAGTTCTCGGAGGCTGGGCCACAAATCATGGCCATCATATCCAAATATCTAATACACCACGGCCTTAGAGCGTTCCAGGTACGTTCCTCGAACCACTCAAATACTGGCACTCGAACAGAGTGTGGCTCAGCGTCGCTATTGCAGTGAAGGCAGCAAGCGGCGGTGGCCCTGCCAATCCTGTGCAAGTAATGCTACAAACAACTTTGGCCCGCGATATCACAGAGGTTTTTTCGGGACCGTCTTCCCGAGTCACTTACTGAGTCCAGAATCGCTTACAGTGGATGCCATGCCTTAGTCATGGGAGACTATCTTATTTGCCACTGAGCGACTGTCGTCATCCTCTCTTACCTCTTGACAGCATCTGTAAAATGGAGATGGAACTCCAAGAAGCACTTCTACAAACAACCTAGCCCTGATGTTTAGCCTCTCCTGGATTAGGAGGTCAACCTAAGGCATGGTGGCCAGTAACAGCGAAGCTTCGTCTGACACAGCTTAGTAAGCATGGATAACCCTTAGATTCGACCGAGGCCGCTATAGGGAGAATCCACATAGGGGTGGTGTATAGCAATTGACTCCACACGACCGAACTAAGAGGGAGGCATGTAATCTAATTAAGTTAAAACTGAGTAAATATGATTTTACTATGTAAGCAGATTATTTCAAAATAAATTTAACCAAACTAACAACAGAAGTAAAATTATTAAAAGGAGCTGAAAATATTACATCCGGAACAATGAACGTGTTCATATACTGTCTATAAAGACTGGGCCTTTTTGAGGTAAAGGCACCCTCTGCTATGAATTCCAAGATTCCTCCCGTAGAAAAGATGCAAATGCTTAAACAATTTAAAAATCAAAGTTATCAATGACTTAAATACCCCATACACACATTAATAAAATATAAGCATGTCAATAATTAAAAACTTTTATAGACTTTTATATAACTTAATAAACATTAACAATAAATTGTAATTTAAAGTGTGAACTCTCTTTCCTAATCACCAAAGATCCTCGACCCAAATATTGTAACAAACATAAATTCGATTTCACCACACTCACAACAATGCTTCAAGTATTAAACTATATTATTATCATATTGAATAACCCATTTGTAGCTCTAAATGGAGGAAACAGCTACGAAAACAAAAATCAATGTCAAAGATTATAAATAATTTATTTAAAAGTTACAACAAATCTAGAATTTAATATTAGAGAAGATATAGATGTCTTAAAATAAAAACAATCAATTTGCTCAATTTTACAAAAGAAAAAATAAATATTATAATATTGAAAACCCAAAAGGATATTCCAATAGAAAAATCCATCTGCTAATAACCAACAGGAACGAATTATTAATCACTGACATAAAAAAAAATATAAAATGAAAGTGCAGGAATATATCCAAACTAACATTTTATCCAAATTCATATTTTCTAAATCAAATAAATACCAACTCATATTTTAAATGTATTTGCTTTTAATTAAATTATTGAAAACTAATACATAGATGTCATATCTATAAAAATAAAATTCAAAATAATTTTTTATTATAATAATAATGACTCGTTAAGGGCTCGGATTTGTATACATTTGCATATTTTTACTAGTCAATCTACTATAATATGACTATAATACTATATGAGTAAGAACAAAATATGTTTGATGAAAATGTGATTAAAAATACATTTTTTTAGAGAATATTTCTGCATAATTTGACATTTTAAATTGCGTAGAGCATTTTATACGATATTTTTAGGTCATATTTGATCTTTTTTATGGTATATTGCATTTTTTCGTAACTTTTATAAAAACTAAGTACAATCACGAGAAAATAAAAATAGAGATAAATTCAAATTGCTCATTATTATTTTAAACAAAATCATTTTTTTTCTGCATCTTACTGCAATTTTTATATTATTTTTTCAGAAATTATAACTGAACAAAAATAATTGAATACTTGCAAACTGAAATTTGTTTTATTTTAATTTAATACCAAAATCATATTTGTTCAGATTCTGAGCGAAGAATGAATGTATTGATTTTACAACAATGCGTGTTTTTTATGTCAATCATCATCTTTTAGAGCAGTAAAAATGCTTTTTTTACTTTAATATATTTTTTGCTATGAAAGTAAAATTTGATACATGAAAAATGTAATGATATGCTCACACATCATTGTAAGAATTATTTAAAATATAACAAATAAATAAATAAAGGCCAGACTGTCACATGTAGAAATCGGAAATCTCTAGATAATAAATCTCCCCAATAAATCATTGTCACAGACAAAATTGTCTAATTTTATTATACGATCAGGGATTAAGAAATCGACACGTACCTATGTTTGCAACTGTAGAGCATAGGACATGTGGCTTTCTTACATGCCGCCGGAGAAAAGGTATGGTAAAAAAGGTCCTTGTCACAGAAGAGAAATCGGATGTACAAAACAACCTTTTGAAAAAGCCACCTATCACTCTCTGGTCGGCACAACCGGATCGTCCCTTCGTCAGTGCACGAGCACCTCTACACAATCCAACAACCTCCCACGAGTGCAGGCGCACCACCAAACAGATTAACAACCTCTGTATACCGAATTCTACGAGCGACAACTGGACTCATATGACGAGCAATTATCAGTGCGTTTTATTATTTCGATTCGAGTATTTTGAGTAATTAATTTGTGTCGCCTAAAACTCCTACAGCATAACCCACAGACAGCTGCGAGTCAGGTAAGACATATAATATAAAATATATTATTATTGACTGCATTTTATTAAATTATATGTGCATGCATTTACATTTATATCATAGAGTGTATTTGATCAAATTCTCGAATACACGACCTCGAGAACGCTCTGACGATCAGGAGGAAGGTAGTAACGTAAATTTAGATCATTTTAAATATTAGTATCGGCAGGCGTCGTACTAACATTTACGGTGATTTTCTCTTGTATTTTATTCTTTTATTATTTTTACTTTTATTCTAATTTTTGCGTTTTTACAAAAATATAAAAACTCCTGTACTTTAGTTTAATGTATAATTATTGGAAAAAATAATAACGGTGAGAACTAGAATTTTTTACCAATATTTGGTTGTAATTCAATAACCTTAAATTTTGGCAGTTTCACAAAATGTTTAAGCTAGCATTTTCTATACATAGAATAACTTTTAAAATATTTTGACTATTTTTGAGTTTTTATAGATATTTTTTTTTCTATTAATATAGGTAATTTTATTTGTAAAAAGCTTGAACATTTAATCCAAGATTCCTCACAAATTGTTATTATATAGCTATCAAAAAATATTAAAAATACATTCTCAAGGTTTTTTTATAACCATTTAAAATTCAAATTTTGACAAAATTCGTCAAAATCACGTAGTGGTTTTTACCCATACGGTATTTAGTATTTTAGTATAACCAACATTATGCTACCATTTATTGTGTACTGATAATAAAACGATTATAAATAATGTAAAGGAAGTGAGCCAGCCATATTTAACCCCCAGTCCCCACTTCTCGCCCACCCCCAATTACGTTTTAATTTTACACTCCTATATATTTCAATAAATTTATATGATATTTTAAAAACTGCCCTCGGTAGACCCAGTGAAATGTCACCCTTATATGCAGGAATATTATCAGTTGATCTCAAAATATTTAAATTATTTCTTTTAAGTAAGTTTTGAGGGTAATTTTACAACCCTTCGTTTGAAGTATTGAACCTTTAATTATTTTTTTTTTTAATGTAAAGGAAAATATACAATATATAATCAGCCGTTATTAATTTTAGCTACAATTTAAACTGTTCACTGACTTGTAATACAAACGGATTTTAATATAACTTTACACTTGTTTCGCCCGATTGGAGAATCGGATTATCAGTTACAAAACATACATATTTTTTATTTAACTTACTCTTAAAATAAAACAGAAATCATTAATTACAAGAATGGTACAAATCAATAAGCCAAATTCATTAGCATTGGTCACTATGTCATGTTTCGTATATCCGTCAAAATGATATAGGTACCTACATGTATTACAAGTTTCATTTTTTATGTTGTAAAAAAATAAAGTTATATGTTCAATTGAATTCCAGGTGTCTGATTTTTGGATTAAACACATTATAAAATATTCAATAATATTTTACAATATTATTATACAATAATGCATAGTTGCAGAGAAACCTTTAAATAGTATTCCTATATATACAATTTCCAATGTATGTGTGTAAATGTGTTTATGAATAGCTAATATTTGCATTATAATAACCTAACCTTTAATAGATAAAAATAATATAAGAAATCAAGTAACGATTGATATTCCAAACCAGTATGTATATAAATCGTAAAAAGACCATCCACGAGCAGTTATCGATGTTTGTATAATACGCTGGTGAAAATGCAGGACCGCATTTAGAAGTTATGCACTCGGGACACTTATAAAATTCCACCCCTGTTTTTGTTTCAGAGAGGCGGAAAATGTCCAGTGTTAAAAATAAAAATTATAAATACCTATAAAAAATTATAAAACTTTTTCATTAAAAAAGCAAAAATGCCAACGGCACGTAGTGTTCCCAAGCGGTCACCCATCCAAGTACTAACTACGCCCGACGTTGCTTAACTTCAGTGATCGGACGAGAACTGGTGTATTCAACGTGGTATGGTCGTTGGCGATGTTGGCAAATAAAATGACAATATTTAAATTGAACAAAAAGTTGTATTTTAAATAAAAGAACAAATTCACTTTATAGCTACCGGACGTTTTTTTGATTTAATGGTGAAAAAAAAATTTCGAAATCATTGTTTTGGAGGTTTTATTCTTTTTCTTCCTGAGTTTTCGATTGTTTGTTTTTGATCAATTATTTACTTATTTAGTATTTTTGAATAAAATAGAACAGATAAAAGGACGCAGTACCTATATATGCGTTGTCCAGCGCACATTTGTCGCTAAATGTTGATAAGTGATAACTAAGAATAGTAACTTCAGAACAATAATCAAATAGGTATAACGTACAAGTAAAATAAACATATTTATTATTATTATGCTGTATTTTACTCATAGATAGACTACCTTATACTACTAGACAAAAACTGCGTATAACAGCGTTTCTTAAACTTTTTTATTCATGGAACCTTTTTTATGTGCACTTTTATCGTGGAACCCCAACTTTTTTTTTCAAACAATATGTTATTTATTGCAGCTCGAAAATTAGAACCACTGCTTTGTTTCAATATTTTTTATGCGTCATTTCATGCAAGGGTTATTTGCAATAAAAGTTATAATAATGTGTTGAAATTTTAAAAAAACCACAACTTTCGTGAAACTCTGGAGTGACCTCCGAGGAACCCTAGGGTTTCACGGAACACAGTTTAAAAAACACTCGTGTATAACAACAGCATTACAAAAGACGTAACAGCATCGAGCGGCGATGTAGGCAGCTGTCTTTACGAAAAAATACAATACCTAAACTATAATATATATAATATATAATATCTTACCCCACTACAGTGCTACTCCTCACTGGTATGAATAATTGAAGTCAAAAAGCGCCCACAATGGCATTACTGTTTCCATACACTCATTGTCTATAAGTATACCTATAAGGTTTTGCCTAACCTACGGGCTGTCGTTATCTGTTATCCAAGAAAATGTTCATATAAATGTAGATGATTAGGGAGAAAATCCTAAAATAAACTTTGGAAAAATCCCCACCAAATTACAATACATGAGAAAAAATATTTTACTTAATTTCAAAGTTATAATTATGCGGGCCTAAATACATAAATAAAAGTTCATACAAATTTTCCACCAAACAAGTTCCTCAGAGGGGGCAATTTCTCACCTTGCCCTCCAAAATACGGCCGTGTGAAAATGTGAAATCGTTACCCGACTAACCTAACGAAACGAAAAATATAATTGTTTCAAGTATAAATAATACTACAAACAATAATAAAAAATATGTACCTAAGTAGTCTTCAAATATATAAAAAAATATCTCAATAATACCAAATTAATTAGGTAACGTCATACAATTCTATGAATTCAACCATTGGTATTTTGTGATCTGTACAACATAATTTATACCTAATACCTACTAATTTATACTTCGAAATATCACAAAGTCGAAAAAAATAATGAGTAAGTTATAGGTATTTATTATTTGCTTAAACTCAAAAGTCAGTTGCAATAAATATTTTGTACCAAGTATAAAAAAAAACATTTAATTTCTAGTCAGGCTTTAACTGGTATTTAGTCAAATAAGACAACAAAACTTCGTGAATAAAATGTGGAATTCCATAATCTATGTTCGAAATGTATCAAAGAAAAAAATTTTTACTAAAAGAAAAGGAAACCAATGAAAAATGATTTTCCTGGTTGTCAAACGAAGTAGCATAAAATTCAATTTTGTTTCAAATAGAAATTATTTAAGTGTTCCTACAATCGAGGTATTCGACGAAAGAGTATAGCAACTCTAAGAATTGTGCGCAAACAGCATTTTTATAAAATTAATCAAAATTAAATTTAACGACTCAAAAAATAAGAAAATATTTGTTTATAACCATTCAATCGGAGTACAAAAATGTGTACCAGGCATACAGCTAGTATAATAGTAGACTGCGTACGTCTTAACTACTATTCACATCCGAATAATACCTTACGATTTGGTATAAATTCTCTGCTTATTGTGTGACGTTTTCCCGACAAATAACACTATTCAAGACCATTGTTATCAACAACCAGAGTTTGCTCTTTTATAGTATATTTCACGACTGTATTATTTAAGTTGTACATACATCAGCCGTTATTTGACCGTTGGTTAGCCTCAACCATGTTACAAAAGTTCAATAGGTGTATGCCTATACAGACGTTAAACGTTTTTATTATTTTTAATTTACTGAAGAAATATTTTTGGAAAAAAAAATAGCCTAAGCTAATGAATTAACTTTTATGGGCGTTGATGTAATTTACGTTGTACTTAATGGTTAATTTTCGAACAGCGTGATTTTGAGACGATAAATTCTCGTGTATTTTCTTCAGTCACCAGATTTAATACATTGTTTGCACACGTTTTTAGGGACAACTCCCAAATGACTAATAGCAGACGAAACATTACCATATTCCTACATGACCTAAGAGTTCGTTTGGCTATTTACCAATATTATGAGGTCTACTGCCACTGTGGTACACGAAATACGATTCCAACGTAAAAATTAGTGTAGTATAATATACATCATTTCCACCGCCTCGTTGTTTGTTTTTAAAGAAACTTTCGCTGTTACAGATTTACGATTATTATATTATATTATATTATATTAAACGACGTGTATAATACTATTTAAAAATAATAATAATAATAATCGGTAGGCAATAATCTAGCTAACAATGCCCGACATGAACTGATGAGCTTTAGTAAATTTGAAAATACTTTTATATTTTAATTTATGTATTCAAGTGTTCTATTAGACAATAGATAATGATAATGAGTTGAATGTAATTCTACATGTTCCTATTGTACCTGATTTGTATTTTCTGCACAAGCGTTACAAACAACATTTCTATTATGACACAGTCGATGATAAAAATATTATATAGTCGACTTGGAGCATAACATAACGCCAATTTCTATGGGAAAAAAATAATATTAGTCTAAACTAATGAATAAGCTTGCACTACATATACCTACGTTTAATTTTCGAACAATGTAAATTCATGACGATAAATTCTCGTGCATTTTCTTCGGTCGCCAGACTTAATACATCGCTTGTACACGTTTTTCTGTACTCCCAAACGACTAATAGCAGATGAAACATTACCATATTCCTCCATAATCTAAAAGTTAATTTGGCTATTTACCAATGTATGAAGGTCTACTGCAGTAGTAGATATACGATGTGTGTGGTGTACAATTATTCCAATGTAAAAATTAGTGTAATATATACACGTCCTTCCTCGTTGTTTACTCGAAACTTTCACCGTTACAGACTTACAGTTACCTATATGGATGTATATATATATAATAAATTGTTATTAATGATTTATTATATATAATATATATTTAAACGTTTTTAATAATAGATGTATAATATAATAACAAACAAAATAGTAATAAGTATAGGCAATATCTCTAACCGTGCCTAACATGAACCGATTCGCTTTATCGTACAAATTATTTTACATAATAATGTATTCTTATTAATGAGTTAAAATATGATGTAATTCTACATATTAGTTTTTTACCCGACTTGCATTTTTTGTACGAGAGTTAAGTACAAAGAACTATTAGGACCAAATCGATAACAAAACAACGACTATTGAAGTATAAAATTTCGTCAAATGTAAAGAATTTAATTCTCAACTTTGGTTAACATATTTACTGGTTCGATAATTTATGGTAAATTCGTACTTAATATAGGTCTTTCTGATTTTAGATTCTGAACTGGAATAAAATCATTATCTTGCAACCAACGTTTATTATGATTTTGATCTGAACAAAAAAAAAAGTTTTTTTTTGTGCATTTAGGTTTTTAAGAAAATCCTTAATAATTCTTAACACCTATAGCTGCATATTATGATCAATCAAAATTTACACAGTGTAACTGAAATCCCTGACACATAAAATAACTTTTGTTCTAATCAATATTTTTAAACAGTTTATTTCATTATAATTTAATTGGCTTGAGCTCTGCACCTATTATATACATGCTTTGTTTTTCAATACTGAAAATAAAAAATTTAAATCTGATCAAAATTTGTTTTTGAATATTTTAAAATAGCCAATTTGTATATCTGGTATTTAATAAATATTTGATTCTAAATACATTTATCTAAGTCAAATGGTTTATTTTTTATGATTTTTTAGAATGTCAAATTTCAATTGAACACTGATGCTGTATATTGTATAACATTAGGTAAATATAAAGGTTACTGATTAATAGGTATAATAATATGTCAAAGTGATGTTTTCGAAGAGAACATAAAATGAGAAATTCAACAGCGGTATCATTAATCGACATGTAGTTTTAAATTCAGCATAATATTATTAGTACGACTGTATAATAATATTCGTATTTGTATTATTTTCGTTGTTAAATTGATGTGATTATTATAATAATACTCTTATTTCACCGTTACGATATAATTTACATCAGTGGTTATCAGGGTGAAAATAATCTCAAACAGTACATCAAGTTTAGAACAACATGAAACGTATTGTATCTGATTGACTACATTAAACATATTTATTACATTATTAAGAAGTATGTAGAGGTTAATCCATATACAAAAATACAAAATGTTCGTTTTGCGTACGTATGAAGTTATTTATCATGATATTCCCTGTAGGTACAGCATAATATATAGCAACTATATTCTAAATTTTTAAATCCTGATATACAAGTTAAAAAAAAAATTAAATATTTACAGGTTAGATCATAATGGAGCGTGACATTCCGAGTCGTTCAACGGTTCTTAGTGATGATTTATCATGAAAACGGATTTTTTTTCTCACAGTAAACAATTTTTTTATGAAATCCTAAAGTTAAATTTAGACCTATTTAAAAATGGAAATTTGAACATAATATATTGACATTATTTAAGCTTTATTTTTTTTCTCTGTAGATATATTTTTTTTTCAACAAGAAAATTAATAAGATTTACGCCAAAACCATTTTTTAAATGCATTATAGATCTCGGTTGGTTTACTAATAATCTATGGATACTTTAACTGTTCACCGATTATATTTTATAGTTATTATTTCATAACATACAACTGCGATGACTTTTGAATACAATTTAGATAGTATAAAAATTATTTACTCAAAAAAGGTTGTTGTAACAGTTCGTACCTAGTCATTATGAACTTTTATTAGGTAGGTAGATTCAATTTGTACGTGCATTTCATCATACTGAATAATGTAATATGTCTTATAATATTAGTCATACTTTAATTCATATTGATTTTCACAATACGACTGTCGACTAGTAATGACAAAAAATACAAATTCATATTTACCAAAAATCAGCTTCATAATGAAGGTAACAAACTTAAATTATTTTCTTTATTTACATCGTAACTGTCAATCGAACATGGACGCCGGCCATATTTTAAAAGCAAGTCCCTCTATACTTGTTTACTATACAAAGGAAGCTATTAGTTTTGCTTTAATGAGATTAACTATTTTTTTTATTTTTTTTTTGTTTTGTAATCCTTTTATGGAGTATTGCCAGCATTTATATAATGTTTTGCGTTCGGTACATATTCAATCGGTTAGATTCGATCTTAAACTCTTTAACTCCATATTATCTGGGAAAGTAAAAAATTGGGAGAATATTACCAACAGCCATCTATAAAATAAGGGAAAGTTTGTTGTATTTTGATTTTTTAAACAATAATGAATTGTTCCAAACAATTATTACCCAATTTAAAAAAATGACACAAACTCTAAATGAAATGGATTTCTACTTAAAATGTATAAATTTATGAACATGGCGATTCCTAATACATACATCTATCGATGGTAAAACTCTTAAGGTTTAAAAATATATGAACTGCAGATCCTAATAGCACAATTGTAAATCTAATTTAAAAATCTTGCCTTTAGTTTTATGCATATCACTATATCAGATACCTGTCATACTTTTAAAATATCGCATTTAGGTAAATGTTTACTTTTTAAACTTATCTTACTTAACATTTTAGTTATTGTTAATTTAACTTGAAACTATAATATAACTCGATGTTTATCAATATAGTACACCTACCATGATGATTTAATTATTTTTTTCTAAATAAAATAACTAATTCTTTTCAAATCCTTCAATAGGTTCTTGAATAGTCAATATTTTGATGTATTGTTTTCTTGATTCCTATTTCCCAAGTAATTAATATGCATAGAACAAGATATTTATTTTGGTTTTAAGTATAAAATAACCTATTTATTATATTGTGACACACTTATATGCGAAAAAAAAGTTTTAGAGTCGTATAATTAATTTTTTTATGACTTTTATTAGGTACAATAAACATTGATGATAATTATTAATCAATCGTCGAAACCCTACTGAGTAAACACTAAACATTAACAGTCACTCTTGCAAGGGTTCACAACACTAATAACAAAATGCATATTCATATCTTTAACAAGAAATATTATAATATTTTATTATATTATTATTTATTTAATCTATTTAAAGTTGACAAATTTTTAAACATATAAACGAGAAGGGTTATTGAAAAATATTGAACCTAAATCATATGCCTATTGTTGTTCGTTATAATATAGTGAATGAAGGGGCTCAAATATATGAGTGACTGTGATGTGTAGTTGGTCAACAACGATTTTTGTTTGATCGTTACGTAATTCTAATAATATTCTAATAACACATTAGAATTGTAATACTATTCTAAGTTCTAATAATATGCTGTGATTCACATACAGATGTAATAATGAGTTATCAAAATTAAAGTACATGACATATTGTAATGAATTATTTACATCACATGATAAATATTCAAACAGTTTTACAACAGTATAATATTTAAATACTGAAAATATTATAATTTATAATAAACAGTAGGTAACATGTGAATTGGTTAGTTATGTGACTCATAGCTGGTAGTATAGATATGTATTATTTAAAAACGTATATAAGGCATTAAGGCTGAAGCAACTATAAATAGTGATTCAGATCCATTTGAGATATTTAAATTATTAAATTAATAGATTTTTAATTAGGGTTTCAAATTATATTTGTTATCTCTAATTTATTTTTCTTTCCACATAGTTTTTTTTGGTTTTATAAAAAAATTTGAGGTTTAGGTGCATTCATCATGATAAAAAGCTATTTTTAGAGCATTTAAGATCAAATAATACGATAATGATAGTCACATAATGATTTTTATCACTAAATTAGTAACACAAATGTACTATCTGAGGAATATCCAAAATAATAATAATTTGTACTCGGTTTCAAAGGAGAATTTTGATATAATTCCATTAACAGTGCATTATGGCTTTCATATCCATGATAATATATAATATGAACAACAACAAAATGACAGAATATAAGCTAGACATTTTAATGAAAATAATGACAAATAAATCAATTATACTCATCAAAATAAACTTTTTTTTATTGTTTCAATTTTCATCAAAATCCAAGTTACAGCCAACTATAAAATATATAAAATTGCAAGTATATCAAACTAAATGTCATCTCTGCAATTCGTGGAATTATTATTTTAATCAGGATAAAAACATTATAAAAAAATATATATATATACTTCGAATTGTCATGGATTAAAAAAAAATGTTTAAAAATCATCTGATTTTGTGAGCTGACATAATTCCACCTTACATCAGTTCTCAATCAAACGATATTTTAATATTCCACATCAATTTTAAGAAACGATTGAACATAATAATTCAGATTCAAACACCTATTATATTGTGTTTTTTTGATTTTTTTGTAAGAAGTCCGACTGTTGGTTAAAATTAATTATACGTTAATTATTATAGTTTACTTAGGAACATTGAAACAGGATAATAATACACAAGTTATTGTGAGAGTTATCTCATTGTTATTTGAATTTTGAATAGACTGTTACGGTGTTACTCAATGGTAATATTCGTTGGCAAAGAGACCTGAGGAAATCTATTAAACATATCGCAGCAAAAAAAAAACCCCCGTTATTTATTATACAGTCCCGGAAGCACGACGGATGTGTATTTGGTGTCAGTATATCGCGGGGGACATTGAAATGTCGTTCTACACTTGAAAACTTTCTTTACTTTTTCACCCTAATATGAAAATAAAATATTTAAAAAAAAAAGTAAAACGGGGGAACAGTGCATTTTAAATAAGTTATATTGATCGTAAAATATTATGATTTATTGAAAGCAAGCAGAAGAAGAGCGATTAGACGACCGTCAGACTAAAACACATTAACAACAATGCGTTTTGTAGGAGGGTCTAACTTTGACTTATAAATTTATCAGCACGGGGTAGTAAAAAAATGATTTAGCTATTGGTGTTCTGTAATGGTACTCTTTTTTTGTTATGTCTGTATACATCTCGTCGGATAAAGAAACTTTTCCGACACGTCATTCAAACGACATGCTGAAGTAGCTTAACGCAAGCAGTGTGTGTATCTTGGTCGTTTTGACAATAATAACTTTTGACTTTTTAATTTTTCAAAAAATTAAATTTTTTTAAAAACGTATTGAATATTTCATCATTGGAATCGTATAATTATTAAAAAGCCGTATGAATTGCTTTTTTGTGTTTTAAAAGTATAAAAGTAATTACGTTTAAAATATAAGAATGCAACCCGTGAAGAGTAGACTCGCGATTTTTAATAATCAATAAATAATTAATCAATGCTATGATTGTCATTATTTATTATAGTATTATAGTTAATGTTTACACAATACACATGTGTATAATAATTATAATATGTAAGTACCTATGTATAATGTAAATCGTAAATGTATAATGTATACAATATACGATATCAAAATGCAACCAAGATGTGGAGATTGCAAGTCACGTGTAAAAACTTAATTATTAGTTATTACCTTAATTTATCACGGATGTCACCTTGCTAAGTGTTCCGGTTAAATTTATTAGCTACTAAAAATTAACAAAACCTATCTTGATTTGTGATAGTAACGTGCTATTTTAACTGATGATAATTTCGTAAGGAAATGTTTTCGATAAAACTATGGAAATATGATTATAGATCATTTATGGTTTTTTTATTCAGACCATTTCCCAATAATATTGAGCAATGTTGTCAAAACTAAAATTTATACTTAAATAAATTATAAGGTACACCTTATAGTGATTATTAATATTTTTCTTCCGTTAACACTAAATTGAACACGAGAAAACGTATTATTTTGCTGAGTATTTTATTAGATAAAAAAGTAAAAACACACCCATAACACTTAACACAAGTCGTTGTATGTAAGAGTGTAAGGCGTATAAACGAAATATATTTTTCAAATCATCACACAAATAATAAAATTGCGTCTACACATTCACAGCGGAATTAAAATATATAGGTGGAGGTACGACACTGTAAAATTATATGCAGAAATCATTTTGAATATCAATAATATTGAATAAATTTTAGTTGATGAATATGTGTTTATAAATAATACACACTTTGTTCCTTTTCCGAATTGAAATTTTAGATTAAATTTGTTTCATCACTCATAATCGACCCACCAAATCAGAATAAACGAAAAAAAATGTGTTTGCATTGAATGGACACATATGTAACTAAATTGCAATCAAATGTCGAAAAAATAAGTTTCCAAATACACGCAGTTTGGTAGGTACAGCACGAAAAATAGTAGAATAATCAATATATGCGTTTATAGCGGACTAAAACCTTTTTTTCTGAAAATGTTCCGGTTGTTTTAGGGTTACTGCGTGTTGATTAATACATGATTCACGTAATCAGTAAAAAATTCCATTAATTTGGTTCACGGGGAATTATTTTCCGCGGAATTAAATTCCGATTACTCTAATTTCACGCATTTGAGATTCGCCCTTCGAGTTAACAGTCGGTAGTAAATAAATGATGAAATAATGGAATAATAAAATGTCTGTTACATTAATTATACATTGTTACATTATTATTGTATACATATTTTCATACATTCCTCAACATTTTATGAGGAATTAAAATAAAACCATAACTCGAGCATTTCACATTTTCACGTTTTAAAACGATAAGCGCATAATATTATTTATAGCTGTTAACGCGCTATAAGATGATAAATAGGATGTCTGTGTATTATTGGAGAAGCATAACGGCGACGAGTTTCGAGACATTCCATACGAATAGAAATTAATAAACTAATGACGCAGTTATACGGTTTATGAACAATAATATTAATATCGTTAGTAACACATAAAAAATAGCTTTTTGTTTTATTTAACGTTCTGGCAGTGGAAATCAACTCGAATCATATTTGACTTCATTCGAATCCTACGCGTATAGCATTAAACTTGTCTTGCTCCAGATTCATTTGCATAATCTAGAGATTTTGACAAAGGGAATTCGGTGGCTGCCACGAAATCAGCGGCTGGCAAATTGGAATCCACCCTTTTTAAGCACGAATGAAATCGAAGAAAAAGATTAACCGAAAAATCGTACAAATCTGTGATTTATTTTTACGACCCAATATTCGCGTCGGTGCACCCTACACAACACATTACGCGATTAGTTCCAGAAGGGGTTGACGTTGTGTGATCGTATATACGCTATATACAATGTTAATTTACCAAACAATATATACGCCAAAACAAATACCGCTTTGTCATTATGCGACGATGACAATGGATAAAAGTGTTATTAGGACGACATTTTGTTCACCGCATCGGTTATCAAAAAAGAAAAAATTCACATTTTATAGAACTTCGAGTAGTAATTATAATAATAACAATATAGTAATTTAGATAATGTTATGACGTCTTCGAATATTGCAATTAGATATTCGATATAAATTCACAGCACATATGCATTAGACTTGCATAATATTATGTTTAGAATACTCGTTGTGAATATTGGTACCTCTATAATAATAATATATAATTAAACGTGGGAAGTCAATAGCCATGTAAGTACCTATAGAGTAGACACCTACTTAAAACTTGAAAATTAAAACTAAATTATCAGTATGATATTTGTAAAAACATTTTAATTTTTATATTATATAAATAATTCATGTTATGATGTTTAAAGCTTATACTCTCAATTGTATGTTTTAAGCAATAATACATGTAAAAAGATGTAATAATATGTGATTTCAAGGTAACAAAGTTAAGTGAGAATCAACTACATCATAGGAAAAGTTTGTCCACAAAACGAAAAAAAATTCTATAAATCGACGAACCAGTTTAGACAACGGTACTGATGTAATTCTGTTTTAAACCACACAATGAAGAAACGATCCGCGAATAAGTGTATTAATTATTCACTATTTTATAATAATAGACGAATCGAGTAAATCCAAATGTATTGCAAGCTTTGTAAACTTATGTAATTTTTACACTTTTAGAATATAGTTAAATAAATCTAAATGGCGTGTACTAAGTGCCGCAGTCGAGAAAATAAATTCCGAGAAATTTTAAAAATGCTTTCAGTGCTCTGTGAACGTATCAAGTACATACGTGATAAATGTAACCATGTATTACAATACATTTTAATTATCTGTGTAAAGGTTGTTGAACAATTTTAAAACTTAATATGATGCAGCCATCAGTACACCAAACTTGTGGAAGATCAAAGTTGATGACGCAAATATTGTAATCAACTGAGAAATACCTACGATTGTTCCCGTTGACTATAAATCATACATATTTTCCAATAACATGTTCAAGGCTTAATAACCGATTCACATTTTTAATTATTGGTACGTACAACGATAAAGCGATAGGCACGTCTAAAGTAGCTTAATACAACAATAATTACAGTTGGTTAAAAAAACAATCCCCATTATAGCTTGTATAAGTGAATAAAACATCTGAACGAAAATAATATTATTTTAATCCAAAATACCGAAACGAAAAAATATGAATTATTAATATTTATGCATGACGCTTTACAGATAAGCTAAGATTGAGAGGGAAAATGTAAATGTCCATGTACGGTCGTACGGAGCGTAGTATAAAATATTCGAAGGGTGCCTTTTTCACTTGACATATTTACGACAAAACAGAGTGTTCCCAACACAATAATATTATTTATTTTATTTGTAGTTTTAAACCCAGACGATCTCGTACCAACTCGAACAGAAAGAAATATACCCGTCGAATAATAAAATAAATGTGCATTATAATATTTACTTTTTATTGGGAAATATTATAGGTGTCCCGTTGATAGGGGTCCGAAGAAGAAGACATCCACGATTCCATGTATGTAAGTGTATATGTATGCATATTTTACATTTCCACATTGTTACGGAGAAAAAAATGACCATTCGGGTTGAGTCCCTTGGTCGAAGAAAAAGTTTCTACATATACGTGTGTATGTATTTTTTTTTTTGCTCTTCTGTTCGGTGAACCGTCAAAATACGTATAAATCTGAGAATAAAAAAACTTTGGTTTACAATGGAAAACTCTTCGACAAAGAAGAATTGAAACAGAGAGGCGCCGCCGTATGGAAAATGCAATGTTCGCAGTACATTTGTCGGATTTTTGTGTTTTCTTAGAAAATGTAATATTAGACGATGTGATACACAATTATTTTAAAACAATAAACTAAAAAAGCTAAACAAAAAAAAATTGTTGATAACAAAACGTTTAAATAAAAAAAAAATATATGTATATTGTATATATAATGGAATATAACATAGTTCCTTAAGCTTGCTAAGGAAACTTTTAGCTTTAACAAAAAAAAAAAATTAATTTGTATTATGATTTATGAATTAGACAACTGTTGTAGACAATAAAACACAAACTATACTTTTTAAACTGTATTCTGAATAAGAATAAATATTGGTTATAGATTGTGAGATTTTTCTTCTTTTAATTTGGTACCTACTATTTTTTATTAAAACTTAATAGATACCAAAACTTAATAAGTTATTTCAAGTGATACTATACTAAATATTTCTGTACACGTAATATTGTACTTTGGGTTCGTTGAGGTATAACATATTCTTTGACACGTTCTTTTTTTACGAAAAAAAAGTTTCAAAATAGCGGTAACAACAGCCTACAGAAAGGAATACAGTTTTTTCGACAGCGAATACAGCATCAATAACAGTTATAACGACCATTATCACGAATCGACATCAATGAAGCCAAAACCAAAACTACGTATTAATTATTATTAAATTTAAATGCAAAAATATTTCGGTAAGACTAAATTTGGGGTTTGTGAGGGTATTCCTTCAGTAAGTATATAACATATTATATTATGCTTATAATGCGTAGACAACCTATTGTTTCAGGTAACGTGTAACCATGATAGTATTATTATTATTATTACTATTATTATTATTATTATTATTATTATTATACTATTTTCGTAGAATAAAAATGATTTTCATTCTGAATTTTAGTGTACCAAAAAACACTCACCCACCCACACACACACACACACACACACACACACACACTTAAAACCGGACAATAACTAAAACCCCATGTGAATAAAGTATCCATTAATAACCTCTGGATGAATGGGTGCCACGAGAGACGGTCGTGTAAATAATCCTACAATAACGGAATTATAGGGGGTAGAGGCGGGCACCGGTCGCTGCAAGAATCGCGTAAACTGCCGCAAAAGCCGTGTTTTTTCCCCAAATTTTCTCCATAATATACGGCAGATTGTCCGTTGGAAACCGCTGAAATCAATTGTCCGGATCTGCACGATGATTTATGTACGATATTAATCTGCCGCCGCCGTTTTACTAGTCACGTGTGTACACACTGCAGCGCAAGGGGACACGTGCACTTCTCGTGACTCGTCGCATAATCATCCGGTCTACTTCACGTCGTCGTCATTATAGTACAACTCGTTATTTCAAGATTATATATTTTATGTTTTATCGGTTTTGCGACGCATAAAACATTTATACAATATTATTATTCATATCGTACCGCTAACCGCCGCCGATCATCATCTGCCAGCATACCAAAATTATTATGTTATACAGTCGCCGAAAAGAATTGCACGCGTCCGATCACTGTATTATATTCAATAGTATAATACGAGAACAAAAACCAATTATTGAACTATGACAACGCTATTACCTGCAGTGTGACGATAATATTAATATTGTGAAACATCAAAAATGTAAAGACCGTTTATTGAATTAACGATTCTGCTGTGTAACACTCGCACGTTCTGACACCCCGAAGAAATCGATAGCCTACATCTGTGACGTAGTGATATTATTTTAATCGAATTTCAATTGCAGGAATTAATACTAAAATAAGATGGAATCTAAAAAAAAACTATATTCCCCAGTCAAGTGAAACAGTGCGAGTGTTTTTCAATATCATTGCTATGTTTTTGAAGCTTTTGCCTTGTATACTGAAAAAACTGCACTTCTCGAGACTCTTCGTATCATCCAGTCTATATGTATGTTCTTGACGTCGTTATTTTATTCTTAATATTACATGCTTTGTCGGTATATTATATTATGTAGAAATAAAACATTTATGTTATTATTTATATTGCACCGCTGCACCTTTGCGGCCGATCATCATCTGCAGACATATAGTCACCGAAAAGAATTACACTCGTCCGATCACTTTCACCTAACACGAAAACAAAAATCGATTATTATAATATGTGCTACGAAAGCATTGCTACCTGTGCGATAGTAATACGAACGATTAAAAAGGTTAGCAAGTGGGTGCCGTTACGCTGTATACAGTTGTAGGTGTCGTGTGGGTCACTGTGATGGATGTGTTAAATATTTGAATTCAATGATATATATTATACCCGATATGTATACAAAACACGTTTTTCTGAGGGAAGACCCTTCTGTCAGCCATATTACGGAGTGGGTATACTTTAATAATATTATTTGAAAATATCATTGTGTGAATAAAATATAATAATATACGTCGTTTCACATTACTTTAAAAGTTTCAAGTACCCGAAAATAATATTTTTTAAATACAAAGAATTAACTGAAATTGCTGTGCTTTGTTTAAACTTGAAATACATAATTTTTTCCAAATTATAACTTAAAATGTCTAAAAAAACTTATGTTTATTTATTTTTTAGATTTTTTTGGTCACAGATTACAATAGTAATAGTATAATTTAGTATTTTTTTGTAAATAATCGGTAACTGGTAATGGAATTGGTAACTTGGGCAAATGAGATAGAATGCGACATCATCGTACATAGACATTTAAAAAACAATCTAAAAAAATTGAAAATTGCAAGTGACTAGACTTATAGCCCCCAAAAAATGTCAAAATATTAGGAAAAAATTATTTTCTATGGAAAATGAGTTCGTATAATCATTTAGTGAAAATGTATCGTTTTAAGTATCTACAGTTAATTTTTTTTATGGTCATGCCATGTTTATTTTCTGTTTAATGTTTTCTGTTTTCTGTTTCCATCATTTTAAATATCAAGCATATTTTTCATATAAAATAATTTCGATATTTCACGTTTGCCAGGCATTCGGCAACGACTCACTTTCTTTTCGACCCTTTTGAAAACTACTGTGAATTTTGTATTTTGTCCTCTCAAAAGTACCAAATAGGTGCAATAATATGTTACCCATAACCATCCCCAAAGGTGAAAATAGAAGTTTTTTTTGACTTATATTCGTTTACAAAGAAACAAAATTATACAGACACAGACACACACACAACATTGTAAAATCAATACATTCATCGTTTCGCATATAATGTCCATTTATTGTGCTAACATGTCTTCTATACAGCACTTACTAACTCAAAAAAAAAATACAAAACTATCTGCGATGTGGGGATTTAATCGAATGCAAATTTCAGGAATTAATACTAAAATATGGAAACGAAAAAAAAAATAGGTATGTGAATCAATAAAGTGAAACTGTGTGAATGTTTTTTTTTATATTTGAAAAGTTTTTTTGTAGCTTTGTACTGCAAAAATACGTCAATTTATTGTAAGAACAAATTTCAGTAATGGAACATCAAAACAACAATAACGTAATACATAAACGTTATTTGAACGATTTTTTTTTTATTTACACAAGTACTCTCATAGACGTCGATTATAATTGTATTCAAAATTCTATACAAACATTTTTCAATATTTTTTTTTTTTTTTACTCTTATTATTGAATACAAGTAAAATAGTTAATAATAATGTATTCTTTCGTCTTCGCCTTTTGATGAAAACCAACCATTTATGCATAAGTCGATAATATGTGTATACTAACGATTTATATTTAAGCAACTATACCAAATAGATTTCCCAAAAAATTAAATTTGCGACATTAGGATGACACTGTAATGCTCCAAATAAATGTTTGGTTTACTTTGTTTAACTAAAGTATATTTGTTTGAAACAAATTGTTTCAATGAAAACATATTTAATAAATTATGCATCTAAGCTAATAAGATATGGGTTATTGCCTCCGAGTTAAGACTCCACATTTTTCACCCTACAGTATATTATAGTTACTAATTTTTCCTTTAATTCTTTTAATGTACCTCTACCCCTCCTCTAGTCCTCCTCCTTTCAACCTCAAAAACCAAAACGTATAATCCCTACAGGTTCGGGAAATCACGTCAATACTGCTAATACCAAAATTGAATCTTTTGATGTATACCTTGCGAGTTATGGGAATTTATTTAACAATGTTTACCGACAACCTTATCAACATTTTATCAAATTGTATTAGATACTCTAAATTTGTACAATTTAATTATCTTGATTTATCTACATTATACCTACACGTCAAATGGTTATGTCAAACTTGAGTTTCTCAAAGGTTTAAAAATCTGCAGAAAACTCACTGTGCCGTGTTATGGAAGGTTTCTAGTGTGCCACTTCATTAGGAATATCATTGTAATGATTAATAAATGCGTGAAGACGTTCTATCAAGTAAATATATATTATCATATTGATATATTTAAATTAAGCTATTTATTATTCTATTAAGAATACGTTTGTACCTTTGCCAAAAACATTGAACAAATGATATTATCAATTATTACAAAGTAATGAATATTGTTATTAACTTATAATATAGTCATTGCTGATGAATAGTTTTAATATTATAATACTTTTAAAAACATTTTATTTTTGAAAAACAAAAAACGGTTTTTCGATTAGTTTTCATGATTAATTATTTTTAAATCAGAATAAAATAACCAAAATCTTTACATAAATAATATTGTTATAAATTTATGATTCGTTTGAATATCCAGTTTTGCACTAAATGTCGACAATTTATATCCCATAGAAAAATTTTTGATGTATTTTCAATATTTTTTGATTTCTATTAAAAAAAAAAAAACATTTTTTTTTCAGTTGAACCACCATATAGGAGTTAGAAGTTCCCTCTTAAAAAAAAGAACTTAAATTGTATTCAATTTTAAAGTTTTTCTACCTAGATACAAAAATAATACCATAATATATCGAAAAATGTGTAAAAAAGAGTGGACAATTCAAAATATCAATCGAAAAAAATTTGCCCACAAAACCATGTTTTACTAAAAGTCACAACCAAGGTTGAAGTTTATTATTGCCCCGAAAAGTTTGGTTGGGCACAAAAATAAAAACATAATGTCGTTCTTTGTAGAGCCGTGCATTGCCATTCAGAATCAAAATGTTTTAAAATATCAAATAGGTACTCTTTAAAATATAAAAACATTTTGGTAAATTATAATTATAAATCATCAATTTTTTCTCCTGTTTAACTGTCAGCAGAGGAGGCTTTGTTCTAACAATACTACTCCGTTGCTGTCGTCGTATCAATCAACTATTTAATTGATGCATTTATATGCGTGGTGATGATTTTGTAAATTTAAATACACAGTTATAGAGATTAACATCACACAATGTGTCTATTTCGCTGTCTGATAAAATATGTTTAGTTATAAAAATATTCACTTGACGGTTCAAATAGATTCGACTACAAAACAACAAAGATATTAACCGATTAATCATCCATTAATGAGACTATACTTTGTTACGCTTTAGGTAAGGCCCTTCTCTCTCAGAGTACACCCCAGATTCTGGGTATTTGAAAGGTCCATTTATAATGATGGGAACTTCAATGCGTCGTTACGGTTTTGAGTTCAATAAATTTACTGTTGCTCAAATTTATTAAGAACAACCGTGTGGAACAATAATTATGAGTGTATACATACTACACCACTTATACGTGAAAAGAGTACATTTGGAATGTTATTATGATTTCTTAATTTTCGCTTTAAAAGTTTCATAATAGTAGATATGAAAATTGGAAATTAGACGCAGATGGTGTTTTTGATTATTTCAGAATTATCGAGTTCCCTATAATTTTACTAAATGTGAGTATAAGTAGATGTTTAAACCCATTTCCGTGGAACACGAGCTGCAGTAAAACATACTCCGTTTGATCTGAAAACAGTTATAAAATATACATATAAGGATAATTTACAATAATTTATGTCTCAGGTATTTAACAAGAATATGGCCTGCAGACCTTATGGTTTATATTATGCATGTATTATTTACAATAATTTGGCGTTCATGTTGACTTTATAATATAGTTGAAACAAAATATAATTATACTTATCGACTTCACATTTTAATTAAATATTTACATTTACATTAACGGTTGATACACAATAAACCTGTACAATTCAACAACACAATAATTAATAATATTCTATATTAATGTCGACTATATCGTTATGTATATTGCAGTTATGATACTATAAAAGGTTTATATTTTATATGAATACTGTACATTATTATTTAGTTAAAACGTAATTTATCGATGAATTCAAATATCTACATAGACAGGTGCTTTTGACGACACAGACAATGCTTACGGGTGTAGATGAAATGATTCATAATATTCAAATAACATACCGACCTACAACAATACAATTATAAATTTCAATTACAATTATACTTATATTCAACTATAACGATATATCATAGCACAATTCGAGGTGTGTTTTGATTTAAAATGGACATTTTCAGATTGGTTTTACAAATTCCACTGTTACAGTGGAAAGGCTTGTTGCATATATACATAAAAAAAAATTTAAATAGCTGTATAGTATTGAGTGAAGACAAAACGAAAAATTCATACTATTTTCGTATAAACATATAGAATCGATACCATAGACAATAGTAGTGAATGAATGTGATAACCACAATATTAAAATAAAAATACAAAAATACAAAAAAGATAGTTATATTCAAACTAACAAGGCAGAAAAAATTGACCAAACTTTTTAAATCTTTAAGTTAAGTTAATATGGAAAAATGTAAGTTAAATTTAAAGTTAAACGTGACTTAATTGAGTTGAAACTGTGTTACTTATATTTAATAATAATTAATAATAGTAAAATTAATTTTTCATTATTAGAAAATACATAATATAGTTTTAACTATTATTAATAATGATTAATGAGTAAACAAACATGTATGGAATACTGAGTAAATTAGTTTTACTTTGCTTTTCTCAATAATGGTTAGGTAGCCCCCTATAACCGTTTTATTTAATATCGATTTGGTATGTATTTATAAAATTGTATTCTGTGAATATGCAATTGCACTATTATTATAAATTATTATTTATAACTTATAAGTACAACTATATAGTACACATTATATACCTAAACTTTATTTACTCGTTTCCCATATTTCGTATGAATTTGAATAGGTACGTTAATTTAACTACTATTATCGAGTCCAGACTCCAGAAATAGGGTGAAACACTTCTACTGAAAAACGTAAGTGTTCATTTTTAATATTTGATGCACAAAACATTATAGTTTATATAAATAATATTTTATTTTTTCGATTATTAATTTTTATTGTTATAAAAACAAAATATATTTAAATCCATGATGTCTTGTACTTTTATGCATGGAAAAAATTAATTAATTTAAAAGTTGCTGAATGTAAAAATTTAATTCGTTAAGGTGAGTAGTTACTTCCAAAAACAAAAGTAACACGACAGATAACCTAATTAAAAATAACCAACCTTAACTTTTTAACTCGTTAATTCTCAACCTTGCAAAATAGCTACCTAAATGACTATCTGAGGTTATGGAGAAAACATGTGCTACTCGGTGTTAGGATATAAAACGGTGTAGGTGTTATTGTTTTTGATTCTACTAATAATAAGAACTAACGGAGAGATTTATAAATCTTAGCAAGATAACAATAATTATGAACCATAAAATGAAACGTCAATATTAATTTCACTGTTAAGTATTTTATGTTCCAAGGTAAAATAATTACATGTCAGTTGTTCGTGTTGCAAATAAGATCACATTATTATTATTATGCATCAAAGGACAACGATTTAACCAGTTCCACAATAATATATATTTTATTATTTGATATCCTAAATCGAAGTTTTCAGTACTTCTTTGTAGCATTGTACTAACTATTTATGTTATCTACATTATTATAATATTCCGATTCTAAAAAACATAATTTAAAAAAAAACTGAATAGTGAATAGTTAAATTCAACTAAAAATAATAAGTCTTATCACACAACCGAGACACGACAATGACAACAATTATGATGATTTATTTATTGTTACAAAAAAAAAATTACACATCCGGCACGTGTATCTCTGGTCACACGGACATTTGGTACCAATTAAAACGTGTGTCAGTGGTATAATAATTATCCTGTGCGCCAAATAAGTCACAGCGATATAGCAGGGTAATGAATAATGTCTCATATAAGAAGTAGGACTATAACACTGTGGGTGAATAAAATATGTGCTTTTTTATTAATTTAATCACCGTGATTTTTCTGTGACAAAGTTCGTTAAAAACGACAATTTATGTTTAATGTGTAACCGTGTTCTCGGCTCGTTTTATATGAATCCTGAAACACTTGACACTGCTCGTATACGATGTTTATAAATAAATCTTTTCGATGAAGTAACAAAACTAAACATTTTTCACTGCTTAAGACTTGTATAAGAAATTGAGCGATAATTTTTTTTTAACGATGTATTAAATAAATGTTAAAATACCTAAAAAATAAAAAAAAATACCTTTTAAAAATACCTTCATATTATTGGGTAAGTAAAATAATATTGAACAAATGTATCTAAATCGAACTATCAACTTACTTTAAAACATGTAGCTTACTAATGCATTTGTCTTTATCAATAAACGGTCGCCACAGATGTATCGTATAACTTCGTAAAAAACTGATATCAATGAACTTTTTTCGAATCATTTGTTATCTCATAATAATAATACAAATATATATTATATTGTTGTCTCATTATCTCAACTTTACTGGTGTGCAAAACTCACTTCGCCATTTCGTGTATTTTAGTATTTTACTGCAATGGTCTCGTTAAAAATAACGAACGGTTGAAATGATCTCATCCTTTTTGCTAGTTAACCGCAAATTTTCAAGTTTCTATGACAATAAATATTTAAGGCTCCATGGTTGCACTGCTATACGGTTATCGCAGACATTTTCACAAATATTTGAATGAAAAGGCTTTTTTTGTTCGTATAAATAGAATACGTCACGTTCCACAGCGTTTCAATGATTAAGAAATCGTATATATTATTATTGTGTGGGTAGTATTCATAAACAACATTATTCTCGCAATCAAATAAATGTATTCAAAGTCCCTCACTCTTATTTTTAAAATTATAAAACGGAATTATCGAGAGTATAAGTATTTATTGTAGTTTTCTGGTCATTATTAATCATTGACAGGATTTGTATGAAGACATGGTTAGGTTAGTCATGCCTATCACAAAAAAACGTTCATTTCTTTATAGATTACATTTTGTTACTTTATATAACATAGTAAGAAACTGTAGCATTGTGCTTATGCATATGATAAAAATGTATGTATTAACATCAAAGATAACTTGTAGCTTTACTAAATTTTCAAAAAAAAAATCGCAAAACCATTCTTTACATCAACAACATTTTTACAGTTACTATATTTTTTTCCCTCCACTTATAAAGGACACTGTTTAGGGACTTAATCCAACACCAATAATAACGACAACAACTATATACATGAAAAATATTTAAATTAAATGGCAGAGTCGGAGTGTCTCTAAGAGGGGCTTCCTCTCAAGTGAATTTTCCTATGTCATATGTATATAATAAATGTTTTAATATATGTTTTTAAATAACTCTCATTTTAAATATTTATTTTTCAGATTCTATTCATTCTAAAATAATATTAGTTTAAAAGAATCAAGAGCATTATCACTCAAATCTATTTTGTAGTTTACTTATATATTAATACATACAAAATATGTTGACATTTAAAAGATCATAGTCAAACTTCAAAAATAAAAAAATAAATATTGATCTATTTTATAAACTAAGCACAATGTATTTACTATTACATTGTGTAATAAATTTAGTTTCCCTACTTTCAATTAAAAAAAAGTCAAATAAACCATTGAGCATTTGTATTAATACAAGCGAAATCGTACATTTGTTTCCAATTTGTCAAGGAAATTAGTGATAGGTTATGCCAACGTTTGGTAGGTTATTTAGGTAGTTGTGTTAACGTTTTGTGTCAAAAATTTGTAATATCAGATTTGAATACAGTAATAGTTGATTGCTCAAAATCTACAATTGCTTAAGCGTCGTTGTTTCTTCTACATTGTTATATACAGTATAATAGTTATATTTTATCTTTTCCTTGCTCGTCGAAAATCTACTAATAAAATTGAAAAATCATTCGTTAACGGTTACAAATATTAAGCTTAAACCTTAAGAGCACTGTATCTATAACAAACACGGAAAATGTTTAAAATATAAAATAAAACATCATTAAAAAATGAATATACATACCTCATTTCTATCAGAATTCAGAATAGTAATTAAGATTAATTACAATATACGTACGTAATGTGAGAGTTAATGTTAATAATGTCATTAAAATCTCATATTACAAATACCTATTAATTATGATACATTATCAAGAAAATATGATAGGATTTAAACGTTTCAATGTCACATACAAAAGTAATAATAATACAAAAGTACATTTTAAACTTTAAACTTTTTAACATGGACAATATTTTCAAAAACAAGTTTAAAATAAAATATGAACACACAATTGACATAGTATGACAAATATTCATCAAAAATATCGGTACAATGTTTTTTTGACAATGTTTTATTAGGTAATATTAGTAGGTAAGTAAGTATTTAAAAAGCCTGTGCATATTTTAAGAGTTTAAATAGTTTCGCTATTTTAATTACCTAGGTACATCAAAAGTATATTTTTTATGAGTACATTGATCCCCGTTGACTATTTTTAATTTATTAAATTATTCAACGTGGAAATTGAAACACCCCGCATGCACGCTCACACTTTTGTTCTCTTTTTGTTCGTAAAAAAACAATAAAAAAATGAAAATAAATATTAAGAATTTGGTGTTATGCAAATGATTGAAGGAACTCAAACATAATAAATATTATATTATATTGTGTAGCTCGTTAAAGGATTCCAAATTCCAATATCTCTTAATTTGAATACTAATCATTGGCGGACTGTGTATGCCCCTGGCTTGTATGATAATATTCTGGTCCGAAAATTCTGATGGGTTGTTAAAATGGCTTATGTCACATTAACTTAAATACCAATCCACTCTCCCTAGCACGTTTACGGACTGCTATAATATCGATGGGACGTCAAACAAATAGCCATAAGGTTTTGAACATTCTCTCACGTCGTGGAAAATCATAATTGGAAAACCACTTAGTTATTTTCGGCTTGGCATTCAAATAAAATATATTGCAAAAGCTGCTTTTACTGCCCGAAATATTCTTCTCTCGGCATACAGCACAGTTGTATTTACTTGTTGTTCACACTATTTTGTGGTATACTATATACTGTTTTTTAATAAATTATAAATTCAAATGCTATCAACTTATTGGATTCATAGTTCATACCGATGATAAAATCCGGAAAAATAATGTTTTCATAATAATGCAAATTCAAAACAATATTAATATGTTGTATTGTGTCAACAAGGTGTGATGTCATGCGGTATTGTGAGCCCTTGTATTTCAGTCTCGTGAGTCTCTGAATTTTATAAATCACAGCACTTACATTAATATGTCCATTAAATACTATAGCCGTGAATTGACAAACATACACAGAATTAACTGTGTAATTAAAAAAAAAAAAAAACATTACAGAATATCTATTTACGAGCATTGTGATGTATTTAAGTCCGTGTTTTGTAAAAGGTAAAGTAAATTACTTCGAGAGAAAATAGAAATAAATTGCCAGTAATGTACGTTTTTGTGCTTTGTTTAATTTTTTTCAACATCTTCAGTAGTACGGAAATATATTTGGTCTTAACAGTTAACACTATAAAAACAATCATAACAAATGGCAGACACTCGTTAAGGCATTTGCTTTTGAAATCCGAAACGTTTGGGAATGAACACAGATATAACACACTTAAACATTAGCAAAAAGTAGTACAAAAATATAACAATTTGATGGAAAAAATAAATACTTTTTATTTTAGTCAAGTTTGTTATGAAAAGTGTTAATTTTTAATCAGAATTACAGAATGGTTTATTTACTAGGCACTAATGTTCACATTTTACTCGTAGCGTCCGAAAATAATAATGAGTTCGATCTGAATATTCGAAAAACTGAACATCAACAGTTATTGCGTTTCGCAAAATTATTAACTTTTTTCGTAAAAATGAGATAATTTTTTAGATATACCCTGCAATAATAAAAAATTGTTTATTCTATTCTAACATTTTCGTGTAGGTATAATCCCATGTGATATCATGTTATAGTGTACCGACAAGACTCTATCTTTCTTTGAAGTCTCGTGGAATAGGTAGGTATAACTGAACTAAATTGCTATACCTTTTTTTAAAAATTGTTTCCCCTATCAAAAAATCGGACACGGGTGAGCTTAGCACAATACTGCCACCCGATTCCTTCGCGTTTATTCACCAACTCAAAATTAGTAATACATAGTGGAGACCTCTAACCACCTTGAAAAGATGGCCTTCGGTCCACAGAATACCATAATTACCCTACCCGTCCACCTCTTGCCTGCCTGATGATCTGTGCAGCCACCCCCTACCCAAGAAACGCCTCCATCACCCTGCCAAACATTAGCCTCTGCTTTTTCGGCGACGCCTCAATCTGCCGTCTCCTCGACGTATCATCTCGGAGGAGCTCCTGCTCCGGCTCTTGAAAGATATCAGTGACATCCTAGGATCGTAGTCACCGACCGATGCACTGCTCCATCTCATGCTTATCTCTTACCCAGTACAGACAATGGAACAGCGTATGATCCCCTGAGTCCTCCGGCTCCTCGAAATTACTTTACCTATATTATACCACAGATAATTCAATTTCATATAGTTAATCATAATCAAACAAATATTACAAATAACCACAACATTAATACCTATAGTAAAATTTTAATTTATTTTTCCTTCAACCCAAGATTGAAATAAAAAGCTTAAGGTACTTGCCAATTATTTTTTTTCGCTAATCCCATTCCCTTTAAATATATATTATATATATATTATACAAGTGAAAACAATCATAATTAAATTTCAAACTATTTTAAATTATTCATAAGCTTTACTATTTTTATGATAGTTAAACTTATAATTTAGGTAAATAAAAGTTGTCTTAAAAACAAGAAGCTTGAACGTAGTTTCAGTACAATCTGGTCAATTCATCAAAAATAAATCATATTTATTATACAACTACATATATAATGTTGTTTAATATTATACATGTGTGTATAGCAAGAGTGTTGGATTTTATTCAAAATAATAATTTTATTTGAAATTCCGAAGGAAAATATAACATAACATCACCCGATCACCGAATACGAGCAACAGTTATCACAATGAATGACGTTTTAATTAATTAGACTAAATGCATCAAATATATCAGTCTCGTAATAATGAAGTCACTCTGAAGTCTGAATATTTTGGTAATAGGTATTACGATTGAAATCAAATGTTTTTTTAAACAAGGTATTAAACTATTTTTCTACCTAAAAAATAACACCTAAAATATTGTTTCTATTATATTATCTTCGCAATATACACAAGTTACGATGTAAAGTATCGATACCATGTGGTATACGGTATACTCGTATTGCGTTACTGTAGTACTAACAGTTATCATCGGTTATTACCGACCTGGAATTAATTAAAATATCTTCTATTCCGTCGCTTCTATGAGCGTTCACTATTTTTGTGTTTGTATATAAATAAACTCACTGCAGCCAAAATAATATTTGTTAATTTGTATAAATATAATAAAATGTCAAAATCATTCTCTCCGGAAGTTATTAGGTACGTAACTCGAATCATTTAACCTTCAGCTGTAACCAGATGAGTATAACTTACGCATATTCGGTACTTGTCAGCGCCAACTAAATTCGCGTATTGTAGCTCAAGGGAAAAAAATAGGTTTGTAAAATTGTATTTTATAATTACTATCAATATCAGAGCTCTGCCGCAGCTGACTACACAATTCAAAGAATCATCGATGTCACTGTAACTTGTAAGACATAGTTAACTCCTCAACTGGGAAGCCTCAAGCCAATGGCCCATTATTTTTAATTAAAATTAAAATTGGATATTTACCCGATTTCTCATCGATCTTATTTTATATTAATTCAAAAACAAATAACCATAGATAATTGAAATTCACACCAAATGTTTAGGAACAAGGTTCCAAGTAAATAGTTCAAACTGTACCTACCCAAAAAATCTACATACATATTTTAACACCGTTTGTATTTATATTTATTTTAAGTTCAAATATGGACGAAATTAGATAGGTATTCAAACGAATAATAACGATTTTAGTTAGTTATTTCATTGTGATTTAAAAGTTTAAACTTCCAACCTATCTAACTTCAAACTTATACACACAACGATTTTTTTCAAAATAACGCAATGTTTTTCGGCAAAAAATAATTTAACCTGCTGTAGTTGGTAGGTACAAATGTATAATAGTAAAATTAATTATTCAATAATATCATACACTATACTTACCTACCTAGTGGCTGGTGTTATAAAATATTATATAGGCTGACAAGTCGCCTTCGCTCAGAAACGTATTTTGTGTACAACAATCTTATATCATTGAATTAAAATTTAACACATCCATTACACTATTACAGTCACTTCTTTCGATATCCAATGTACAGTAGAATGTTACCCACTTGTCTTCTTTTCACGCTTTTTATATTCGATTTTGCAAATCTTAATCTGCACCCATAGCCCCGGATTGTGCAGACGATAGTTACTTTACTAAGCGCGGTGGGTTATAATACGTGAGCCGCTAATATGGACAACTTGTAAGTTAAGTGGGCAGGTAAAATTATTGTGATCGGTAAGTCACTAGGTTACTCCAGTCTCAGTATATATATTATAAGAGATTCCAGTTTGGGCATAATTAAATAAAATAATAACAATGTAAATATTTGAACATATGTGTCGAATTTTACTAACCGACGATGTTATACATAATATTATTATTTTGTTGAAGTCTATTCGATTAGAAATATACAGAAACCAAGAACGTATTATAATACGCGTCTATCATAATTATGTTGAGGGAGGACCCCCAACACGGCTCTTTGTGTGCATTATTTGGCAAATATGCATTCGAACGCATTTCACTTGTACAAGTAGCCATGTTAAGTGTTCACACAGCACTCAGGAGATAAGCAAACACTAGTGGTGGAAAGATATTTATTTTGTTATGTTATATCTACTAAACGACATAGCATTATATAGTGTAAATAATAAAATAAACATTACATTTCGAGTAATGAGGTGTAGTCAATGTAAATCAAACAAGAAAAAGCAAGAATGGTCATAATAACGAGTTGGAAGTTAAAGTCAAGTTACTTATGGAGTTACGTTAGTCAAAAGTACCTTCAAATTCAGCGAGTTAAACTGTTGTCCATGATATGCCTCCAATACAATTTATAGTCATGTTAAGTTAATCTTTTTCCCAACGTGAACCCCGTAGATTTAATATATTCATTTTGTAAAAGTGACTACTGTTTATATAAAAAAAAAAATCTCAAATAAATATATCGTATTGTAAATTCTAACTTGTACTGTCAAAATATTGAGCAGACTTTTTCTGGATTTCAATAGGGATAAAACTAACATACGTATATCTATATATAAATACAAGTATACTACCGATTCATTGAAAATTATATTCTCACCCAAACACATAACTTTCAAATTTCTCAACAATAGCACTACCAAACAGAATTTTCTTATGGGCTACCGAAATCCACACTGTACCAGATAGATTTTACGTTTAATGATTGTCGTTGTCGTCGTGATCTTTTGAAAAAAAGCTCAAAAAAATTAAACTTAACTAGTACCTAATTCATAAATTATCTATAAGTAGAGTCTGTCATTAGATTACCCATAGGCACGGTTTTATTATTTGTTATGTTAAATACTCTTATAATATGAAGTATTATTTTTTCAATAGGTAGGTATAAAATATAATTTGTTTTTTATATATATTTTTATCAATTTTATTTATTGTGCATTGGGATATAATACTGTAAATACTATTTAGTTTTATAAAAAATGTAACTTATTTTTAGCTAAGATAAGGTCCTTTTTTTCAATTTAACTTTGCAAACTAAAATTTAAAAAAATTAACTTTCAACTTACATTGTATATATTAAGTTGATAAGTAAAAAAAAAATAGTTTCCTTTGCCCAACCTCGAGAAAAGAAACAAAATTATATTTTTTTGTTTTTTTTTTTTTTAGTAAATACAATTTGTACCTAATTTATATATTTATACAATATACATTTGGGGGGGGGGGGGGATAACAAGTTTACAGAACTGGAGGCATGTATGAAGGGTTTGATGTTTTAACCGTACTCCATAGCTGAATTCCGTATGTTTGTTGATTAAGAGTTACAGATATTGAGTGGAGGATTTGATTTGAGGAGATGTCTATGCTTGTGGAGTATAATGTCAATAGATTTTCTCTTAATTTTTATATGAGTGGCCCATGTAAGTTTTTTGTCTAGGTGGACTCCAAAATGTTGAGAGACGTTTTTGATCGAATCATACAGTCATTGGGGGGGGGGGGGGGGGAAGATTATATAAGCCTTATATTATAAGGTACAACGATCGTAAGTACTTTATATGGTAACACAGTTTCTTAGCAAACTATCGAACTTTGAAATTGTCTGAGTATTCATCAAATCAGACTAAAATAATTATTATCTGTTAACAAATTTGCAATTATGCGGTAAGACATAAAAACTTTTGTAATTATTATTTTAGTCTTTGAAACATCAAATCATATACTACAGTTCATTATTATAATATCGAAATAATATTGTTATACAAAAGTACGTAGGTATGGTTCACTCTTATAATAATAACATTCGTTGATATATTTTTAACAAAAATATTAGACGTATAATATAACGTCTAGAATATGGACATATTACCACGATGGTGGTAAACCTGAATGTCGTACACCCCTACCTATAATATAGGTACTTACGTAGGTGAAACTAAACCTGTATTATCATAACATATTCTATAGTATTAATATTATTAAAATGTTCAAAGTTCTTATCAAGTTCAGTGATATTCAACGATAAATGATATTAGTGAAACATAAAATAGTCTATTGTTGTGAGATTACCACCTTTACAACAATAAAATTGCTTGACATTGTATTAATTGTGTTGTGTACAGTTATAGAATATATAAGTGGGTAGTATATAAATTATAAGCTGCATATTATTTTGTTTGAATGTTAACTCACAAAACCTAAAAGTATGTGAACTTTATGTCAAATTAAAACAACATATTATTACTATTATTTGTATATTGTATGCAACTGTTTTTTTATAGTCGACCTTTGTTTCGCTTCCATTGCGCTTCACAAATTTACAATATTAAAATTAAATATATATATTTATGTGTTGTTAATAAGTTGTGAATACTTTGAATAAATAATACTTCTGTACACCATGATGAATAATAAGAAATTAATAAATAATCATATTATTTTACCTTCCATAAATATCAAACAATTCGTTTTCTTTAAATATACGTCTACAATTACTGACATATTTTAGTTTTGATTTAATTTATAAAATACTATTGTTTCACTTATGTAGTTATGACAGTTATGTACACTGATACTTACGTATTAATGTCAATTAATTTTAAATCTCGGAATGCCACTGAAAAACACTAAAGCCAATGGAAACATGAAATATCTCTGTGACGAATGCATTTTTCGTATTACTACATAAATTAATACCTAGGTACAAATAACAAAGACGCCGTTAAAGGTTTTAATTATTATTAATCCGCTCAAGAATAGTAGCCGGTATGTGGATGGTATATATTAACAAATAACTCCGAGTTAATGTATAAAAAAAAAACTGTAAGTACAGTTCCACAAATTCTTCTTTGACACTCAACACTTAACAACATGTGTATATATTCAGTCATGGTAATTTATTTAATTATACAATTTTACATTTACGTCCAGGAATATTGAATATATAAATCTATAAATTATAGTTTTTTGTGCTTTACAGTGTTATTGGTTGTATTGAATGACCGACGAGCCTGCACAAGTATTATGTAAATATATAATATTTATACACATAACTATAAATATATACAATTGTGTTACATTTGTATTATACGTCAAAGACTTCAAAAGGGAATATTAATATTAATCGAAATACCAATAAAAAATATATGTTTCATTTTTCATTTTTCAAATGTTGATATGAATACAGAATATCTATATAGTTTTTAGTACTAACCATAGTAATACTTTATTATATTTTACTTTACCATTGTATTATACATTATGATGAAAAAAAATGTGCAAACAATTCCAATTCATGATCAATAACCGTTTATAATAGTATATTATTAAATATTATGTATGTGTGATATCATTTTTAAAGAGTCGGCCATGTAGTTGAGATACTGAAAGCTGGTACAAAATGTAGGCACATGTGCATATTACAAAATTTTTTTGTTAAACATTATTTTATTGCTATACGCAATTTATGCAATCTGTTAACGATTCATTTAAGCATTGAGCGCGCTTTAAAATATCATACTTTAATATCCAGTAATTTCGAGTGAAAAGACCATTCGTTTGTGGATAATTTCATGCGGAGTTTAGTGGTTGTTTTTACTCGCTCTCAGAAGGTCACGATGACATTTCCTTTACGTCACGTCTTCTGGGGTCACCTGAGATACTATAGATTGGAATAAATCATATTATGTGAGTTGATTACGGTATTTTGATATTATGTTGGAATGGGAGCGTTTATAAAAGGTTTTCCAGGTGATATTTGAATATTTCGTGATTCGTGTTAATAGTATTAAGTTTTTTTTTTAGTTTAAGTTTTTTTTTTATATCACTGTTGTCAACAAATTACATACTATTTCAATATGCAATTATTAATAGGTACTTATACATGGCGTAATAGTGTAAGTATTTGAGTATTTGATATAAATATACATTTAATGAAGATACTGGTTCAAGTATTTTCAGTATGGTCTTTAAGCGTAGGTATTTATAAACACTCAAAAATCAGAATTATGGAGTACTAAAAAATATGATATATTATTATTTATTATGAGGTTGTGAGCATGCTCAGTAAATCACCTATACATAGACTAATTTTCCAACCACGTTTAGTTTGTTTATTTCGTATAGCTTCCTAGAGCTTCAGCCCTCAAATATTTTAGACCTAACAGTTGCGCCAATGGTCAGCTTTTACTATTTTTATACATAAAATGGTAGACGAGTAAGTAATAAATAATATGAAAATGCAAAATATGCTTAAAAAAACATTTTGGAGCAGGCTAGCAGCGATGAATAAGCTGGAAGCTTGATGTCAGGAACTGAAGTTATACGAGTGGTTTTATTCAATGTTTATAGTGAGACGTTACATTGTGAGAGAGAAATAGGTAAAATAAGGTTTCAAGTTATTGAAACAATTGCAGTTTACAAAAAATGTAATTTGGCAATATTCGTTAATGTGAAAAACCTACATTATGTCGGTATCAAAAAATGTATCTAATTAATAATATAAAGACTACAATAATTTATATACCTTTTTTTCCTTGTTTGACCGACAGCAAAGGGGCTCTGTTTTAACAACTACTAATTTATATACCTGCAATATTATGTTTGATTTTATTAACATGGATAGGTATATAAATAGAAAAATTGTCTCGTTAAATAATCAATTGTTTTATTTTATTTTTATTTTCAATCTAAAATATATATATTGGACGTTGAAAATTTAAATTAATTATAGTTTGATTATACCAGTTGTTTTACAATTTTACTATGATCATATTTTTATAGTAATTATTTAAGCTAGGTGTGGTCTTTATGAATATGTATTGCCGAAGACTAAAGTTGAGTTCCTCAAAATCATTCTTTCATGGTAACATATTTTTTTAAGTATAGTACTACATTAGCCATTAGAACTAACTTAAAAATTGTACAATTTAAAAAAATACAACAAATTGCTTAGAAAAGTATTATCATTCATCGATTGCTAGTGCATGTATCACAGTATTGATTGCACTCATAATATAGGTTATATGAAATAAATAATCCTCCTCGAGTTTTAAGAAATGTAATTTAAATTGAGTAGATTTATCACGATAAATAATTATTATAACAAATTTAAATTGCGTTATACGAAAAAAAAGGCCATCATTCTAAAAATTAAACCAAGTTAACCAGACAAATTATTTATAATATGTGATGTATTCTTATGTACAAACAAACTAGAGCCCCTCTCCCTTTCAGTCAAATTTCTGCTGGCACCTGTATGGATATTACACAACAAAGTACGATAACAATTAAAGTTTCACCGAATTTAAACTTAAGCATATGAATATGAGACGATTCAAATCTTCCTCAATCACTAGTGGAATCGCCAAGTCAAGACACTGGCTCCATAATATTCCCCACCATCGAAATCGCTGTAACCTTAACCCTAAATCACAAACTATAATATTCTTGTAATCGATGATATTATAATCTAAAAAAACAATTGTTATTATTTAGTTTTTATGCTTTTATACTCTAACGTTTTATTAAATGTGTTGAAGTTCAACAACACCTAATAATATTTTTTAAGTTTAAAATTCTAAATAACAGATGAGATAAACTAGTTTCCAACAAAATATATGCCTCTCTGCTACTACTTATGACTCTATGAGTTGTCCAATAAAAATGTTTCGATATTTTGAATTATATTTGACAGTGTGAATTTTAAAATTACTCATTGGATTCATTTTTTCTGCTCTCTCGTTGTTATTTCGACATAACTTTGGGCAAGAATCGACCTCGCCCAGCTTACAATGTGTATATACCTTATACCACATATTACATTTGATCTTTAAATTATGCATGATTATTATGAACCTTTTTTTAAATAATTGCGGTCGTGACCATAGGAATGGAAAACTTTATTACTTACCTTTTTCAAATAATTATAAACCTACTAAACAACCTCGAGTGGAAGAGGATACTTAGTAATAGTAATACAACTCTTAATACTCGTATAAGGTATAACTGAGGATGTAATTTAATAATACCTTGTATAGTATTATGAGACAATTTATTCAGTTATCATATTCGGATATTCGTTGATTCTCTACGAAAAAATCTTGTAATGATGAATGATCGCTTATTTTTCAACAACATAATATATTATTCAGTATGAAATAATGTAAATAAATGGCTCGGGGATGATATTTTTACATTATGCCATCGACAGCCCCTAGCTAATCTATCTGAATAATCAAGCGAAGTATTGATGTAAATAGACAACTTTGTTATAATGCACATACATAGCCAGGTGGGTACTTGAATATTGCTAAAATATCGGTGCATAATAGTTGCCCCCCGAAATATACTAATAATAATCAATGGGCATAAATTCTTTAACAATAATACACTATAATAAATAATTTCAGTTTAATATAATAATTATTGACGCAAAGAAACTAATAGATATACGGTTATAAATGATATTAAAACAAATACAACTAACAGACAGACAAAAATAAAAATAAAATTAATACAAAATAATTAAGATCTATGTTTTAAAAATAATAATGTTTCAGCTTTAAAGACTTGTTGAGATAAAAGAAAATAAATCAGAACTGTGGAGATTTTATTGGAGTTTAAAAGAGTTCTTGGAAATAATTAATTATAACCACAATTTGTTTTAAATGTGTGTACCGCCCTTATGACAAAAAAATTTAACGTTAATGTGCATTATAGCTGAAAAATAAAGAGACACCATTAATTTTTAATTTTGTTATTTCTATCATGGTTGAATCGATTTTAAAAAACACATTTTTTTTAGTTTTCATCAACATTTCAATTACAAATGTATACCAACCTCTCCGCGTTTATGATCAAATTAACATAAAATACCTGCTTCCGTTTAATAACGTATTTTATCCCTAAATCATTCCTTTAAGTGCATACTGGATATTCGTATTTACTGTAACCAATAATAGTAATAATAATGTGAAACCTCATAAATTATAATACATCATAATATAATACAACTTCAATATTATATTATATAATATTTTATCCCTAAAGCATCGTAATTTATATATTTTTTATTTTTTACCCTATTTAAATGGTAGTAAATTCTATATTATATATTAAATTCGGAATTCAAGTTGGAAATTATTATACATACCACAGTAGTTACATAAGACCTACCTACTGCTGGATTTTTGGTAGGTAACCATATGTGGTATAATTTGAAAAAAAAACATTTGATTTTTGCATATTTTTATGTAGATTGGTACCTAAATTTTAACTGTATTGTAATGAATTGAGGTTATAATATTATAAGAATATTGTCATATTAGGTATAAGGTTAGGTTAGGTAGGGTCTTAAACTGTCGGGGGGTATTTCATTAGTTTTTACTCCATCGTATTGTTTTCGATTGGTATATTATAGTAACAAATTGTCCACTTTCGATGTATCGGTATCCATAATATTTAATATTAAAAATTAGAGAGTAATTAGGTAACACCACTCTGCTGTACAGTGTGCCGAGTGTGCCACGTCAATGTAATGGATGTGTTAAATTTTAATTTGCTGATAATTATTCGTGATTGTATACGATGAAAAAAGGTTCTGACCATCAAATACATTATACTACTAGACAATAACTCTGCATAACAACAGCACGCGTAACAACATATCGCAGTGAATCTGTAGGTTTGCAAAAAAATACAAAAATCTGTATATCCTACGCTGCTATCTCGCACTACCATGCGCACGAGTAATCGAGTAATCAAAAAGTGCCATTGACGTTGTTACGCTTTCAACACTACCCATTGCTTGTCAATTGTCATTACAGATATAGATAATAAATTAGTTTGCTAACTAGTGATGTATTAGCTATATCTGTGTCAGTTGTCTATTATAGTAGTCTAAGGTCTATATGGTCCTGACCCAAGACTGTCCAACTTTTTGCTATTTGGCAAACAATTATAAGAAAATTAGATTTTGAAGACATTTTTTTAAATTTTTTTTTTGAAAGTAGTGGAAAAATTTTACTGTTGACCTCTTCAGAGTGCAATCTAGAATCTAGTTCTAATTTACTACTAGAAACTTCACTCGAAGTTGATGATCGGATGATTTTCACAAGAAAATGTGACTTCAGAGTTCAGACAAACACAAAAAAAAAGAAAAACACACATCATTAAAAACCCAACAATAGCTCCGCTCAGAATCCAAAACACACATCATTGCAAAATCAAAACATTCATCGCTCAGAGTCAGCATTATTATGACAAAAACTAATAGAAACTTGATTTTTAACTTTTTCATTGGGTATATTGTATACGACTATTCGTATTTTTATTTCTTTATAGGAAAGAAAAGTACTCGACATTATTCTACGAAACATACTTGATTGGATACCCGAAGAGCAGTGATTTTTTCTTAAGAAAATACAAAATCAAATTTACTGATTAGAAATATACATTAGATTGTGTTATTTTTCACTCGATTTACAGAAAATATAAAATATTTTAATTGACGTCAAACAATTATGTTTTCCATAATTGTGTAATAAAATGTATAAGTATGTGTATAATCGTATACTGTAGTATTTCAATTTCATTTTTAGATAATCTTGATATTTTTAAATAAGAAATAATATTCATTTAATCAGTTATTGGAATATTATTATTATCTTTTCGAAACAAGATTAAAAACAAAATGTTATGTTTGATTATAATGATTTTTTTAATTTTGGAATTATTCCAGTTAGCTATTATTATTGTTATGATGATGTATTAATTATTAATTTGAAAAACGATTGTTATGTTAATAATTTAATGAATTTAACCTTTTTGGTATAGGTACCTGTCTAAAATATAATGTCGTAAATTATAATAATATTATTCGTTTTAAAAAGATAATACAATTTATCTATTTTAAATATTAATTTCATAAACATATAGAAGAGCACTCTACACATTAAACATTAGATAGTTTGATTTCGAACTATAGTTGTAGTTTATTCCAATAGATCGCGTTCCAAGTACCTTCCCAGGGAACACTAGCAATATAATACATGATATTATATTATTAATGTTTCAATAAATTATACTATTGCCACTTATGATTTATCGGCATAATTATTGGTTTATTGGTACCTAAACAGTAATAAAACAGTGCGTACAAATAATTAAAATTTAGCATTATTGTTTCTTATAAGTTATTTAGTTTATTAACTTAATTGCCACTAGGTATGTTACATTCATTGATTATTATTATGTACTTCCCTAATAATTATTTATTACAATATAATTTTTGGCAATTTAAATATATGTATTGTAGGTATAACAAATTCAGGTACCATATAAATTAGAGATTCTCCCAGCTTTTAACGGCATGACTCATTTTGGAAAATTTTGAGAAAATATTCTGGACCCACAATTACACAATTACATAGATGAGTTCTTTTTGTGTCGTTGATGATTGCTAATTTGCGATAACTTTTAGTCAAGCAACGACATGGCGATACGTCATTAGTACACTAATAATATTGTTACCTCCGTGGATCAATGTTCAACTAAATTTGAACATTGGTGTACAATACCTATAGTTAGGTATATGGAAAATAATATAGGTACCTAATATTAAATATATACTATCCAAAAGTAGGAACAAAGTTTTCTTTTCATTTTTAACTGAATTTAATGTACAATTGAATGGTAAATGCAAAAAATTCAATCGAACCAAATTATTAAACAATATTATAAAAAATTAGATTACCTACTAGTATTTAATAAAATAATAATATACTAGGTAAGTACTACTTGTCTATCACCTTAACTACAGTATCATTAAATAACAATTAACGCTAAAGAAAAAAACTGTTGCATATTACTGAAACTCGATTAAATAACTCAAACAATAGCAAAAAAAATTAGAAATAATTCGTAGAAAAATATTGATGGCACATAATAATTGTATACACTTGATACATTTTGTATAAATAAAATGAAATTCATTTTTTAAATTTTTTTCACGAATACGTTTTGATCAAAGTTATTAAAAATCTTCATCTAAATAATTTAATACCCATTCAATCAGTCTATTGTAAATTATATTCACCATAAGGTGTATGTTCACATACAAGTTATTTTAAATATAATTTACACAAAAGTTTTAAGTAACTATCGTGCTGATTTGGCACCACTTATAAATTACTTTGTTAGATCATTCAAATAAACTCGAATAATATTGTTCATTTAAAACCCCTTAAGAACGAGCGTGTATGACGGCTTCTCAAGAGTTACTTAATACTTGGCAATTTGTATTATATTTATCACTTTAGTAAATATTCAACCGTATGAGTTTTTTTTATGTATTCCCTACTTAAAAAATTTAAAATATCCCATCAACACTATAGCTGTAAATTGAGTAACTGAAATCCAATGGATTTTTCTGTGGCGATAAGTTAAACATTATATAGGTTCTACCTAATGATAATAATAATGTGCCATACTGATTGAAGCGAGAATATAATATAATAATAATAAATAGTTAACCCTCACTTGTATCCTGAATTTTTTTTGGCTACTACAATATTTTTTAGAAAATTTTGTGACTTAAGTGATATATTGAAATTATCTCCTCCCCCCCCCCCACAAATTACCTTCACACGCCTACACACACAGCTATCAATATTGTCATAAATAAATAAATGAGCAAAATCACTAATTTATAGATTAAACAAATTGTACATGTGAATGTTTTGGAAATGATCTATGCCTATAACTGTATTTTAACTATTGTGATAATTTATTATTATTTTAATTTATCATATTGTTAATCTGTTCAAAATACTTAGAACTCATTAATTATCCGTCACATTCGTACGGAAACGAAATTCGGTAGCTATTTCATAATGATATTAAATTTTAATAACTATATTACCATCGTCTCTGACGCACTGGATTAGAATCGTTGCGCCGTGGGCCCGTGGCCGTCATCACGATTCAGAGGCGACGACAACGATGATGATGTTGATAATTCGGTATTATGTTCCGTGTAAACTACGGCTGAAATTAATCCATCGTAGTCTTGTCTCCTCCCTCAACAGGTGTTCCACTCATGTGAACTGGCTCCATCAATCCGAGAAGGTAAATAATAATCAGCAAACAAAGTAGATCGGTTAAAAACCGCAGTATTTCATTGACATGACGGATAAAATAATAACAGGTTCTTACTCGCAGACTTGACCCAAATACAATATTGCAACAACAAAGCATTATTGTGTGTACAGCACAGTGATATACAGTTGTCGTAAATAAATCATCAATTTTATTTCACTCGATAGTTCTCCACCATTTGTTAAAAGACGTAATAGTGGGCCATTTGTCTTGTTTGTGCAGTGTGTATTATAAAGTATAGGTACCTTTTAGACCATATCAAAACATCATTCAAACTAGGAGAAAAACTATTAGATAGGTATTACGCGACAAAATTATATTGTGGCAATGAATTGACGTCATAGATATATGAGGATAAAATTATTTATGCTCCTTCGGCATTTCATTTCAATGTCTATATTATATCAAAAAGACGATTAATTACATAGACGACCGTCTATATAATGGTCTACAGTTGGAGGAAATTAAACATTTGTTTTTCAATTGCACATTAAATAATTATTATAACAATATATTATTATATTATTATAATAATTAGTGGAGGTATCTAATAATAACATATTTTAAAACAGTATAAAATTGAAAATTATCTTTACTTGAAAAAACATGACATGCCCAATTAATCCAAGCCACTTATGTATATAATTTTTTAATTATTCATATTTATGTTTCCTTATATTATAATGTATTTAACATAATTTTATTTAAAAATACGTGCTCGAACCTACTGTCAACAATCAACATAATAAGTATACAGAAGCATTGCATTTCATTTATATCACAGAGTAGCATTTTAACTTTGTTTAAACATGAAAAGTAAATTTTGACTACACTTAGTACTTGTAAGTGTATAATTATATAATATAATATATAATAATATGTATTGATGTACTATACATAATACGCAGTAAGGTATGATTCTTTTAACAGCAAACACTCGTTGTCTTGAAAAGTATTTAAGATTTTGAACCTATATTTATTACATTTTAAAGTGACAATGTTTATTCAAATTTCAAATTCCATGAATAATATTTTTCTGAAAAATGTTGATAATATTTTATTAAAACCAGAATTTAATTAATTATAATTTATACCTCAAAAGTATTTAAATGAGTGGAGCAAAACGAAAAAGAAGTAAAATCGACGCCCTGCAAACTGTTATTCAACATAACAACATAACTAGAAAATATGCTAATAATTAATTAATAACCCCTTCGAAATTCCATTTTCCATATCAAAATTTTCAGAGTAATATTCTATTTTAAAGTATAAAATTAAAATACTTATAGGTTATAATGTAATTCAAGTAACTAGAACAATTATAATTTATAACTATAAAAATAGTAAAATAATATCATATATCGTATATTTTTTTTTCAAAAATTATATTTCCTAATAAATTTGAATTAAGTATGTAAAAAAATATTTCAAAAATGTTTGTTCTTTTGTGAATTTTCTGAGAACATAATATTAAAAACATACGAAAAATTGTTTTAAATTGTAGTGGACAACTTGTGACTTAATAAGTTTTATAATAATTATATTAACGTTCAATCAAATATTACATGACATGATGTTTTTCTACAACGGCTTTATTATATAAACTAGGTTCCAGAAAATTTTCTGTGAACTGCGTTGAAGCCATATCGAAAACTTCAGTACCAATTAGCAATAAAACATTTTCGATTTCGTGTGGTAGTGGGAAAATAATTTGATTCACAGTTTTAAATGATTATAAATAATAAAACTGAAATCATATTTTAGTGTTCGAAATCAAGTGAAAACTAGAATTTAATACAACATGCATAATCATACATTTAGTGTTTTTATTTTTTTATGACATTTGACGAAAATACTCTATCCCTCTGACCATTTTACTACTCGATTGTAGTTCATCGACATTGAAAAAAAAGTCAAAATTTGTGTTGAGACAAATGAAAATAATGGATAAGATAGGCTTACGAACATGTTCACTTCACTCAACTGTATATAGAATAGGTTACCTATGTGTAATTAGTATTATTATTTTATTAATACAAGTTTTTTGATTATCTTAGAGTCAAGTTTTTAAGTTCGATTTAATTAGATAAAAATTCTATTACTTAAATTTTAATTAATAAATTACAGTTGTAGTGGGTTTTTAAGAAAACCCAAAAGTAACAACTCGTGACATTAAATATTACCAATTCGTTTTATTGATCGTATAAATGTTACCACAGTAAAATATGACACTATATTGATACGATTGTAATATATAATAAGTAATATATACTGAACATAATATACCATAGTAATACAATATAATATACCAACATTCGCATGAAATGCAACTTTGTAAATAGTTAAAATCTAAAGAAACCAATAAATAACTACATCTTGATATTGTAGAGATTCAACTATGTCAATCATGTTATAAAGGTTAAAGGTATGGGTATTATGTATGGTATATGGATACGCTCACTATATTCTGAACTGAAGAATTTTTTTTAAAAATATAATTAGGTATAAGAAACAAAATTATAATTTAAAAAAAAAATCGCTTTCATTTAAACTTACCAAAAAAAATTGAAATTTATTGAAATATAAAAAAAAAATACACTTAATTATGTTGCTAAATCTGTAAAAGGCACTACAACTTACAACAACGATATTATATTTTTTTTTTTAGCTGCGAAATAATAATTTTGATGATCCGTTTACTGAAAACTATTAAGACATTACCGAATAGTCGTACAATAAGTTGCCATGTACTATATATTTACATTTAGCATGCATTTTTACTCAATTTACTTCGGCCGATCAAAATTAATTTATCTTTCTATTGGTTTTCTTTTTCAGCTTCAGTTGAAATGTATAATACAAGCAGAGTGGTTAGTTTTAAGATTTTCTGCTTCTTAATTCTGAAGTTCTGGACATATTTTTGATGTAAACGCAAATAGCTGGAGACAAATTTATCGAATTTAATATTTAATTTATAATATGTAGAAAGTAGAAACATAATTGATTTTAATCAATTTATATCCATTTGTATCTATTATATTCAGTATTTGTTTACATCAGAATTATATCAAGAATTATTAATAAGTCAAATCATAAAAGCAATCATCATAATATTTTGGTCACCTATTTGATTTTAAGATTTGAATTCTTAATCATTTTTAAATACCTGATTGTCTACTAATTTATCATAATATATAATAAATCTGAAACTAATGGCAACGGCAACAATTTAAATAAACAATAAGTTATTCGATTTTTGAGAGCCAAAACTTAATGCATGTGTGATCGATCCGCCTATAGAGTTTGAACAAAATAAGCAATAAACACCCACAGTTTCCAAAGAATCTATTTACATACATTTTATTGAAAACGGTCGAGTAACTGTTGAGTCTGCAGAAAACAAAGAAATATTAATTATTAAGTTATATGTATAAGATATGGATAAAATCTTATAATATTAAATTTAAGTGAGTATTCGATCAAACTACATTAGGGGTACCTATTACATGTAAAAAATGTTCATTATTTGTTATTCATACATTGGTTCAGAAAGGGTATAGCATTTTTTGATAATTTTAACTTATCTGCTACTAGTATTATCAATTGCCTCGTCATTAAAAAACATATAAATATACACCAAACTGCTATATTTAACTAGGTACCTTCTCATCGGTGAACTGATCACAATATTAAAATCGTTATAATTCGTTACAACACATATTTTGTTTCCGTACATTAGTATATAATAGTAGTACAATATCAATATAATAATAATATTATTAGCCATTTAAACGCAAAATAATATCTGTGTGTCACGACTTTCGGCGCCAGAAGTATAAAATCAAAAACAATAATACTACGATGTCTCAAAAGTATAATATTATAATAAAATATCATGGCCACAAGAGATGCTTGTACAACTTCACAGCGGTCAATAAACTTGGCAGTGTTTAAGTGCAGCTAAGTACAACAAAAGAGTTTGTAGTGTGCATAATTTTTTTTATCTAATTTTTATTTTATTGAAATTATTTACAATCTATAGAGTACAATAATTATAATTAGTAAATTTGATGAACAATAGTGATTGCCAAGAGGTTAGCATTTATATGTTTTCTAAAATTAAAAAAAAAAGAATAAATTCATAATTATTGTTCACTAGCTGTATGACAAGACTTTTCTCGGGTTAAAATTGATCTATCTAGCGTTCTCCGTTTTGCTTCAATGGAAAAATATAATACAAATCATTATGAATACAAAATTTACAATGATTATTTTAATGATTTGCCAGCACTACTTAATATTCTAGACATTTTTTTTATATAAACACACAAGACTAGAGAGCGATCAACGAATGCAATAACACCAATTCTACCTCGCTTATTTTGATTTTTCAGAAAAATATCCAAAATACTACTACATGCATATTTACCCTAATAATTGTTATTAAGTATTTATAGTCATCTACTTATTTATATAATTGGTTAATTTAAATTTCCGTCAGATTTTGAGAGATGAATAATATAATATTGGTAAGTACTAATATAATTTTTTCTATGACAGCCATTAGGCATTATCCCGATTTCCTACTAATAATGATAGCAATATAGTAAAATATAGAATCAAAAAAAATATTCGATTTTGCTCGAAAAAAAAAATAAATTCATGAGTGAGCTACCCTGTGTTGCAACCTATAGGGTTTGAAAAAAGAAGCTAAAAACGCCTTCCTAGTGTCAATAAGGAATCCATTGGCAACCATTGTGTACATTATAAAACGGTCCAGCAGATAGTTCATACTGAGATTACAGCCACTGGTATAAAACTCATTTCATATTTATATAGTTTTATTTAGATGGATTATTAGTGATGGATATTACTATAAAACGCAAAAATATAGCAGTCGTGACTTTTGACGGCTGAAATATAATATCAAAAATAAAAATACGACGACGAAAGTATGATAATATGTATTATAATAATATCATGTGTGTCCGCTGTGCCGACTGCCAAATACATCTTGTTTTCGTTGTAATATTATATATCCGTTTTCGTGAATACGCTGCAGTACAATATTATAATACACCCATACCTACATTTCATAGGTATATAATATACATTATTATGATTGTGCCTTATACGTAATGAGAAGACTTTTAACAAACATGTCCTTAATTTATTGATACGGACCTCGGAGTCGGATGAATTTTCAAAACGATACTATACGAAGGTATGTTACAAAATCGGTATTATAACATTATATGACTTCGTCTGGTGCGTGCCGAAAATTTTAGCGGATTGCAGGACGCAGGCGGCGAACAAGTCTCTCAGAACCTGCGAATAAAAAATATAAAAATGTCGTTACTACTCGGCCACCGTGGACTCGACGTATAGCGACCATCATAACAATATGTACACATTTATTATACCTATATGTATTTTACTAGGTGTATGTACCTACCGATTAACCTAGCATTATAGTCTACGATATTATTAGCAGAAGGACGTGTCTATTATATAATTACCGTTATGTCACGTCGTCATCGGAGAATGAAAGAATCATAATATTATAAAGCTCATAAACATTTTAACAATTTTAACACCTATACCTACGCATACTAGAAACAAGTGAATAAAATACAGTTTTTTACGAAAAAAGAACCGAAACACGTCTAAGTATACATCGCGGGATCCCGGTGAGGCGAAATTGCTTCGATACTATATTGGTCTTACAATATTATAATAATTATAATGATGTGATTTTTATTGTGTATGTTTCTGCACGTTTTGGAGAGAAAAACGGTTCGATCTCCCACCCCGAGGATGGTTTCTGGTAGAAAATTGAATTTATATACTCTGCAAAGTAATCAGAAAAATCTAAATAAAAATAATTACGGAAAAACGGAAATAATATTTACGCGACATTGGGTTTCGACAAAATCGATTTTGTGAATAGGTTTATTGTAATTCAAAAAGAAATAACCGTAAAGAATTGGAGTTTAACATAATTTATTTTATATTAGAATTTTCCAGACGTTCTTAAAAATGTTGTGGTTGTTTTTGACCATTTATTGACATTTACATTTTTTTAGTCTTTTCAGTTTTTTTTGTCAATTAATGCTGAAACAAATATTTTTCTCAGTCCTAAAACCTGAAAATGTAATACAAGATTGTTCTTATAGCAACTGAATAATATCGTCGGAGGGCCACGGGTACGATCTCGTAGACTTCATGACTTTAACTATAATTCATTGTGCTTGTGTTCGTTACCTGTGAAATAATGAGATAACTAAATAGGTACCTATAATGTAGAGTCTTGCGCACTAAGAAGGGTTCTAACATTTTTTTAAATATTTTTAATTTTTATAGCAATAAAACAGTACAAGTTAGTAGAAATTATTTCGTGCAAACAGATATAAAAGACCTAAAATCACATTTGATAGCTACTTTTTATAAAATGGATTGTAATTCAAAAACATAAATTATTCAACACAGCAAAAACAATATTTTTATGATGATTTAAAGAGAAAAAAATTAATGATTTATATAATATATTTCATGTGTTCAAAATAATTCCTAAAGATCTCCGGCAATCAAATATGAAAAAGGTATATGTAGATAAGGTAAGTTAGGGTAAGGATAGGTAGGTATATACTCTTATTTCATAATATTACTTGACTGATAATATTTTTAATGTTCATTGATAACACATTTTTTAGTCACTCGCCATTGGTGCACTCACATTACAAATATCATCCTCTCAGAAATAAAATGGTATTTTTTTTTATTAAATTTCCCAACGTTTTATAAATACTTAGCGTTTGTTTATTATACAGGTACTTAGATACTAGTATGTCAAATTGAAGCAACAGTTATAAGTGAATCGTTCAAATACAATTGAATTGTGTGAAACGAGATTAATGACGATACACTATGACTATTTTATTATAAGTATGTAAGTACAAATGACTACCATGGTTATAACCATGGATTAGACGTAATATAACAATTAAGAAAATAGTTATTTAATTGAAAACCACTAGCATAACGGAATTCACGGATTTTAACACCATTAAAAATATTATACTAACAAATAACAATACGCACAATAATTATTATACTTTTGTTATACCTTTTGGTCAACTACAAAACATATGAAACGATCGACCTCGCGGTGACATGTTCTAGTAAACAACGCATTTAATAATTACTTTTACTTGGCAAAAAAAGTAATAAAATAAAAAACCATACCAGCAACATTAATACTGTTTTAAGGATAACATTTAGGAATTCTACATTTGATTGAAAAAAAAAACATAAAATATGTTTGCACTTTTGTAGCTTGAACATGTAAAAACGGAAATAACTTTTGATTTCGTATTTTGTAAGTGTTAAAAATAAATTCAGGAAAATGATCGTAAATGTAGAAGATTCCGTACAAACATTAAGAAGGTAACTATATACAACTGATTGTTTTAGTATTATTTGACAATATTATTGTTAGATAATAATATTATTATTTGTTAATTAACATTAATTGACACTTTCGTTTTACTCGGAAATGGCTAATAATAATTAACGGTATCCACAAATTAAATCAATTACAGTCAAAACACGCCTTCTGTAATATTATTTCGTTCCTATATTTTAGTTTTTAACATTTACCATAATATTATTATAAAATAATATAAATTGTTAATAACTGTAGTAGCTAGTCGACACTAAAATCGTATATTGTTATATCATCCTCGCTAGGTAAGTATTCATTTTGTCTCTGATTATGAACATGTTGTCACCTATTTAATTTAATTACGGCTCATCGAGGGGGTGAATAATTTCTATGCACTCGTGTAACCAAAGATTTTGCAAGGAAAACATTGACAAAATATATTTTAAATGAGAGGCATACAATACTGAATCCTTAGAAGTTCTCCAGTTAAGGACATTTGATATTGACTTATAATTGTGTTCATTATACAACCCTATACTATTACGCAATAGTTAAAATTAATTAGTTATATAATTCCATAACATAATAAGAGTCGGTAACAAAATCATCAATGGAATGTCATACTCATAATTGGATTTATGGCTGGTTCATTCCACCTTGCCTTTTTACTTTTCGGCAAATAGATTAAAATGTATTCGAAACCTTATCCCGTTAAATGGCGTTGTACCTACAAGTAAATGTTTACCAATTTTTTTTTAAATATTGCCTAATGTCTATTGTGTACTTTCGGCTAATATCAATGCATATTGTGATTATTTTTTATAATCTTTAATCCAAATCCTATGCTATTATGTAAGCTGATTTTAAACGTCGTCTTTTAGAATTCAAAATGTCCAAACAATTATATTTATAGCCGTAAAGTGAATTGAACAGTACAGAAAACTTAGAATTCTGTTACTATATTTTGCTTATATACAATCTTTTATAAACGTTGTCGTTTTAAAAGCTAAAAAAAAACTTTTCAATTTTGGTTTTTTAGACATCGTAATATACTTACCTACGAACTAAAATGATTTTACATTATTGATAACACAAATATAGTCGTTTGAAAATGAAATAAAAATTAATAAAACTTAATACTTCAAGAACAAACAAAAAATTAAATATTTACGTACAAGTTAGGACAAACAAACAATCTGAACACGACATCACACATTGTGTAAATTATATATATTGGTCTCTGAAGACCCCGAGATGCGTACAAGCTTTTGTTTTAAATTTGAAAATGATGACATTGTTTTTGGAAATAAATTCAAACTGTGGCCCATAATGTGTTGAAATTAAATTGAATTTGGTCACCGGTAATCACCTATAATTAATTATAACATCGTATCTATCCATGGGTGTCAACTATAATTGCATTATATTTTAAATATTTTTTTAATCCGAAATGTATTATATTTGTAATATATTGTGTATATTATTATATTTTTGACGTAAGACTAATATTTATTTTTTAAGGGACACGTTAATAATGATTTTGTAAAAAAATTTTTTTGTATTGCATTTTGTAATTTTACTTTTATTGTTAATTGTATTAGGTATAATAGCATCTGTAACTTACGTCTTACACTGATCATAATTAAAAACAATACTTGCAGTATGGATAATCATAGGGAATAAAATTGGTCACTTTTGTTTATAATTCCACCGTCAAAAATAATTAAATAACATGCAAAACAGTCTAAGAGCGCAAGGTTATTTTATTTCATGTAACAGGTTCGAACAACATTTCATTTACACACATTTAATATTAAAATAATCATTTGAATAAAATATTTAGTAATGCTTCTGGAAAATCAATATAGTGATGAAATATTAAAAGATAATTGATCATATGATTCATATTATAGAATCTATTATTATTTATTTAATTTAGCTATGTGATTTAATAAAACCAGTTTTTACATCAACAGATTTAAAAAAAAATTATCAACTTATTAACTAATATTTGTTTTTATTTTCCAATGCAAATACTAATTAATGTAATATTAACATAATATATTATATCTTATTTATATTATAATTATAAATGAACAGTCGAATAAAAACTTAAATTATTATTATTTGATTTTTTATAACGATGACGATATAGAATTTATTTTACGAAATAATATTTCCATGATGTTATAACGTACAATGCTTAAAGTTTCTTTTGTATTATGTTGAAATTATCCATCGAGTTATGTTTTTAAATGTTCATATTTTTTGTGTTTGATACAAATTAACAATACTATAATTTTGAATATTTATTTCATATATTATGTTAGAGAAAATTGATTTAAAAAAATAAAAATAAAAGAGATAAAAAGTTTATAGTTAGAACTACAAATAGCTAACGTTAAATAATAAATTAAATATTTGCGTAACTTAACTATTTTTAATATCAATTTACTCACCAAATGATCTGAACGTCGACAACTTATCCGTCAATAAATCAATACATACAGATTAGTCGTATAATTTATACGTAACACTTTACATGGTACTTAAAATACGAGTATAATAATATACCTAGATATTTTTTTAAAATATATTTAGAATCAATTTGTACCTAGTTAAATTGTATATCATTTTCAACATTTATTCATTTTTAAAGAGATCGAATGCAAATTGAATTCCCGTAACAATGACAATGAAAATGTATTACCTATAATATTATATATGCTTAACTTAAGTTATATTACAGTCAATTTAGGATTCAACTGCATTAAATAGTTTGTGTGCATACCAGTGATGTTTATTTTTGTTTGCTTTGGTTGTCGTAAGTTTTTAATGAATATTGTGCTCCAATTGTAACAATATGATCATTACTCATTAATTATGATAAATTAATACAATTATGATTGAAGGTATAATGAGTATTAATTGCTCATTGAATAATGTGTAGGTGCAACATTGCTTACGAAAACATTTTGAATTCAAACAAAATCTGCAAAATATATATATAAAATAGGTTTAGTGCCTATAACGTAAAATTTACGATACTAATATTTAAGAACTAGTTTTATAATGCATAGTATACGTATTATATTGTAACGGGTAGGTAAAAGTGAAATATTAAAACCAATATAGTAAACTAGTTTCTGAACACAGGTTAATTTAAATAAAATAAAAAACCTAACCTTCCTGTGAAAATTTTTTTATCGTCTACCTACACCTACATATGACCTACCTAATTAAAATAACTTTTCCAAAAATTTAAGAATAAAATAAAATTAATAGGTTATCCCATTAGTCATTTTACACTTACATTCTCACTTTACACGTCCACGTTTCATAAATTCCAATTAGGAATCAATAATCAAATATTGAAATTTATTACTCAGTTATTAGAGGAAATCTGTCAACGGTTGTATTGATGAAAAGTAAAAACTCAGCAGTCCCTTGGGTACTCTTTTAAAACTCCAAACATTGTACGATTTAAGTATCGGGGTCATTTAATCAGACTATTTTCGTAGAAATTATAATATACACACGGTATTTTTTTTTTTTTACTACTTACCTATATCAACTTATTACTCGTTTACAGTCAAACCGTATGGTTATTATTAATAGGTCCTTGACTCATTCATATATTTTGTTGTATACCTTTCAATAACTTTTTTACATGTGTAAACGCACGTAGCCCAAAGAGAACACGTAGGTAAGTACCTAATATATTGATAGACAGTACAATAAATCAACAAACACTATTGAGTTATCCAAACGACATTATTACATAATTCATTTACTGCGTTATGCGTGGTATAATTATATACTATTATTATACTATTGTGCGATTAATTATCTTACCATCTGTACTTTAATCGGTTTTAGAAAACGGTTAGACTTTTTGACCACCGTATTATTTACGATTCAGTAAGATAAAAAAATTATAATCTAAATAAATATTTTAACTAAAATATCGATTTCACTAATTCTTTGTGATATAATATTAAATACGTATATTTATATGTACCTAATTGATTTCCGAACTAATCGGTTAACGTTAACATAATCTCAAACCTTCTATGAAATATATATCACATCGTCAGAACGTCACCGAATGCACACAATATTATTTGTTATCATCTCATATGAATAGTATAATAATTTGAACGGACTTTTTAAAACTATATTTTTTCCCGAACAGTTCAACATTGCTAATGGTTGAAAATATATTTGTCCGAGACACATTATTATTATTATTATTATTTAATACAGAGATTATTCGGTTGGCCGTTAAGTCCGATTACGGCGAAACGTCAAGGTTTTAATCCCTATATTATATACCGGAATTTCAATAAAACAAAATCGTTATTTGCAGTGTATCTGAGACGTTCTCCCGAGCTGAGAGAAAACAAACAGATCCGCCGATAATGTTTACTCTGCAAAAACCCCAAAAGCACTTTGCGATGCACTTCTATTTCGACAAATATCTATATCACTGCGGCACTTACTAATCAATTACATTTGCATCGCATTTTGCACATTTTATGCATTATATGTTATATTATTATTAATATGCTTTGTACCTAACACTTTTCTCTTTCGTTAAATTTCGATTAGCCCAATCGCGCGAAATCAAGTGCATAATATGTTATTATAATATGTGATGTTATATACCATAAAATGGAAACACATATATTATTATTATTATCATTACATTTTGTTTTAATTATTTTCATTTTATTATTTTTCTTACCTACATCATAATATTATATATTATTACATAATTTTAATACCACGTATTGTCGATGCTTCGTAAAAGTCAGAGTCGTAAACCACACGACTGCGACGTGTGTGTGTGTGTGTGTGTGTGTGTGTGTGTGTGTGTGTGTGTGTGTGTGTGTGTGTGCGTGTGTGGGGGAGTGGGAAGGAAAGTGCAGAGCGTGTGTGTGAGTGTCAAACGATCCTTTCAATTCCTCCGAGTTCTTTTCCCCAGCTCTCCGCCGTCACGCATATAAATTCGTCCGGCGCGCANATTATTTTCATTTTATTATTTTTCTTACCTACATCATAATATTATATATTATTACATAATTTTAATACCACGTATTGTCGATGCTTCGTAAAAGTGAGAGCCTTAAACTACATGACTGCGACGTGTGTGTGTGTGTGTGTGTGTGTGTGTGTGTGTGTGTGTGTGTGTGTGTGTGTGTGTGCGTGTGTGGGGTAAGGGGAAGGAAAGGGGGAGAAAAGTGCGAAGTTGACAAACGATACTCGGCGGCGGCGGCACCTCTTTATACTTCCCCTCCGCCGTCACGCATATAAATTCGTCCGGCGCGCACTCTTTCGCACACGCGCGCATCGCTCCTCCGAAGACCCGACCGGACCACGAGAGCCGCTGTGATACTCTCCCGGAATCGCATTCAGTGTCGTTCGCTGACCGTCACCAGACGTCCGGCTCACTTTCGCATTGACCTGTCGATCGCATTTTCTTTTTCCACCCCGTCACAACATAATAACGCATACTACAGAGACACGCAATATCACAATACCTACCCATTGACAACATCATTTCAATAAAAAATACTATCTTACTATTCCAATCTTCTCTCCGTCGTCGCCCAGTGATCGCCACCGGCCGGTGTTGCCGATTTCGTTGATAAGACAACAATACTTACGTCCGAACACAAGACCAGCGACAGCCACAGTCATGACCACGACAGTTTCTAACGGCAACGGCACTGACGTGGTGAGCCTGCTGAAAAAGACCAAACCCCCGGCACTGAAGAAACTCGCGTCGTGGAAAGACGAAAACGAATTCGACAACACGGGCAACCCCAAAACGCCCAGAACTTCCACCACGCCGGGTAAGACACCGGGTACGGTTACAACGATTTATATACGTTAATAATAGTTGTAGAAATTATAATAATATTTTTACGATGACGAATGCGTGAGTACACGCCACACATACCCATACACGTATACAGACTTTTATCGAGCGTGCGATAGAGCCCCATTTTTCACCACCACCCATAATAGTGTGTGTGTGTGTGTGTGAGTGGGTGTTGTGAGTTAAAAAAATTTACGTCGCGAATATGGTTCCGGTCCACAGGTCACGAGAACTGCACGTTTCACCACGACTTAGAGCTGGACCACAAGCCGCCCACCCGGGAAGCCCTGTTGCCGGACATGACTGACTCATACAAGATGCTTTTGAGTGCGTTGGGTGAAAACCCCGAGCGCCAAGGGTTGCTGAAGACTCCGGAGAGGGCGGCCAAGGCAATGCTGTTCTTCACGAAGGGCTACGATCAGACGCTGACGGGTAATTTTATATGGTGCTAGATTATTATCATACAAAACGGCCGTTATGCCAAGTAAAATAAATTATGTATACAGGGTGATTCAACAAACATTCTTACCACTATTGTATCCTATAATGATGAATTTTTTCTAATTTCGATTTTTTTTATTTGTAATTAAGATTTGAGACAATATTTGCACTTTTACAGGTACCTATACTTACATTTTGTTTATGCCAGCTAAGATGTGTCCTGTGGAAATGTATTCTATATATTCCAGTTAAACCATTATTTTTATTACATTAAAAGAGCCCCTTTTTACTTTAATTATCATATAATTTGTTCGATAACTTCAAGGCATCTAAAATAAAATATCAACAATTTGTTTCTAATTGTTTAGGCTTTATGTACTTAAAATAACAGTTCACGGTAAATCGTATAAAACGAGGGCTATAATATTAAAGGCTAATATTAAATCCATTATTGTTTATACAATTGTTTAAGAGTATAATAAATACTGCACTAAATATGACATATATTTTATGTAAAAAGAGTTAAGTTACTCAAAAAATACTAGTTCAAATTGCATCAATGTTCTAAAAACAAATTATCTTCCAAGAAACTAACAATTAACAGTAACAAATAGTGGTTCTCATTTAAAAAAAAAATAAAAGTTGTATTCATCACATGACACAGCAGTGGAAAATGTGACACTGGAATACAAAAAATTCCAACTTTTTGAAAATATCGAATTTAAGTGCAGGTACTAAAGGATTTAAAAAATCTTAATTTGAATAAATACATTATTAGGTAATAGAAAATGGGTGTGATCACTGTGCATGTTTGGTGAATTGTCGACACGGACCTACGGTATATAGTCGTGTAGCTTATTCTAATAATATACAATAATATCCATCATCATATCAGTTTCCCCACGAGGTCCCAACGTCATGGTAGATATAGGTTTAAAAAAAAATCTTATTCACAGCAATCTACGTGTACGCACAGGCGCAAATAATAAGGTGTGGCTAAGGGGCATATTGCAAACTTAGCCTTGCACCGTTGAAAATAACGCGTACATATTATTATTTTTTAATTGGCGGGAATACATCTGATAACATAATTAAACAAAATAGTTCTTCGTTTATTACGGACATAATGAGCGAGAGGTGTCGATATTATTACTACCTTTAGGAAGTTGATATTGATATGTTTTGTGGTATGTAGATGTAGGTGAAGGGAGTATTGTTATTACTATATTATCATCTCAATAGAATATTTTGTTTTCGCTTTCAATATGACTGTAGATTCAGTTCAAATTAAAATAAGCATAATATTACAAATATATAAAATATATTTTAATAGGTACATTATATAAATTAATTGATGTGCTTTTATAGCTATTTCCAAACCATTACATGCCATGTTATATTTCCATTGACTGACTGTATAAAATAATATATCTCTTATCATTAATTAATAACCTGTTTGAAATTCGTGACTGGTTTTCAATGTTTGTCATAAGAGTTATTATCACTATACAGTATCAAAGTTAAACTAAATGGCAAACATATATTTGAAAGGTGATATATAATAACGGTGCAATGAAAAAATCGTTTTGGTCTAGGTCATTTTTTTTTTCAATTTTGTTGTAACATAATATTATTGTGTATGAAAAAAACGAAATCTGAAAAAAAAAACCGCATGAACCTAAATAAACTACGAAACAATTCCGTGAATTATAGATTACAGTAAATATACGAAACAAAGTAAACGAACTAAATGTTTATCACATATGATCAAATTACGAGACCAGTTTCACAATAAAAAAGTAATTTTAAGAAGCTTATGGTTAAAAATAAAAAAAATACATGTACATTATAGTGGTTTGCCATGGGTATTAGCTTTTTCGTTGACAAACGACTTTCTTGTCTATCTGCAGCTACACAACAGCGGCGGACACATTTACACAACTCTGCGTAGCCAATACTGTTTGTCTGCGATAATCTCAGGTATAGATATACCATACCATGGTTATGTGGCACGTGGTGGCGTAATAACTGTACACGAAAACTAAAAAAAATCTACGGCCGCTGTTATACATCGCTTAAGACGTTGCCAATGAAAAACCCTACCTGTATTGATATTAATTTTATTATTGGATGGGTCCACCTATACATAGTACATACGTTATTCGCATTCGCCAAAGAATTCTTTTATTGCCGGTACTTCATCTGATTAAAACGGCAAAGTGTCGGAGATTTCGAAAGCGTTTCGCCGTAATTGAATGCGCCAGTTTCTTGAGATAACTTCGCGGCTATCTTTCCGACGTATACTATCCGTGTATGTGGAAAAAGGTTTCGGTATTGAATAATGCATGAACATAACTGCAGGCCCATTCTCTCAACCTAACCCCTCCCCCACCCACTGCCGCCACCGACCCTGGCTCTTCAAAATGTGATTTTTAAGTGCATTACTGTGTAATTCGTTAAGCCAGGGAAAAATGTGCAGGGCAAAGCTCAGACATCACATTATGACACATTAATACCACGCATATCGCCGACGTCGACGTGACGTGACTACGTATAAATCACTTTGAACAATAATTATTATTGTTTCGGTCCGTGTCTCCTGTACCTTATCAGGACAAAATAACAGCAGAACAATGAGCGACAACGTGAAAATTGTTTGATTTTGGTCATTTTGCGCACAATATAATATTTTCGTAGACGAACATTGTATTACTGCATGCAATACAATCGGGTTTTAATCGTTAAATTTTCATTTTTCACAACTTATGTTTTACAGCGATCCTTTTTTAATAATCAGATGTAGATGGTATTATATTTTATTACAGAGCAATTGATCCAATTCGATTATTATTTTAAGGACAATAATTAAGTGCATACAAATAACAAATACTATTACACGTGGCAACATTATTTTATGCACCAAATTACCAAATGTAAATTCTACTCGACATTTATATAATATAATATTTATTTATTTTCCAGCCATAATCTTAGAGTTGATAAGAAAAAATTTTAAATTACATTAGTTGGTCCCTTCCAAGTCATTGATCGCGTTATTTATTTATTTACGGTAAATTTGCTTCTCCTAAATCGATGTTATGTATTATTATTTATCATTTCATAAGATATTTAGTCGAGAAAATTGTTTTCAATTTAAAACGAGTTAAATCAAGGGTTAACATAATATAATACGTTACCATATAAATTAATGATAATCGTGAGATGTTTAATATAATTTTCCGAATAATTTATTCACCTTCGACTCGAACGTCGGTTCGTTTAACTCAAAACGGGGTAAATAAATGTATACAATTAAGTTGTTCTTCGGTAGTATTGTGTACATTTTTTAATTTTAAATTCAACCTTTAACAATAACTCAAAACGGTTTTTAATACAATCTGTATGATTTACAACAAATAGAACTGTCGTAGATTTTTTTGTGCTGAACTTAATAGTACCAAAGTAAATATTGAAGACATTTGATCGATGTAGCAACCTTTTGAATTCCATGAAAACACACTCTCGAAAAATGATACGACGAATAACAATTACTATTGAACGTTTTCGGTCAAATAAAAATAAATCAGCTGCATTTAAATATTTCGTGTCATATCGTTTCACTGAAATCCATACAAGCACGGAGAAAATACTTCTTGAATATAAAAATGTTAAAAAAATAAGTAAATAACACTTCGTTAGAACGCAAATATAGCACGCGCGTGTGTGAGGGCTAGACAATGTTCTCGTCATGACCACCTCGAAAGCATTGTTGCTGATGCATAATTATTTTTTATGATTTGACAGCGACGATAAAAAAGTACATAATATGATTGGCGGACATCAGTTCATCAATATTATTATAATAAATAATGTTGAGGTTAACTCAGGGACGAAGAAGATGTTCTACATTTAAATTGCCATTCAATATTGAATTATTATGAGTAAAGATTTTCAATACATGCTGTTAAAATAAGTTTATGTCGTTTGTGACGTTTTTCGAGAGTGCGGGCGGGTGAGAACTAATATAATTATAACGCTATAAATTACATCACGTTCGAGAATATTAAATTCTATCGTTACTTCACGGGTTAGTTGCAAACTGCTTCTGCTGTTGGTATATATATATATTGCGCAGCATTCATTAGCTTTCAGTAATTTGATTTTGACGTACAATCATAGTAGTGAATAGTTCACGGGAATACGGTTCGTTTTTAAATAGCCATTTATAAATGCATTTTAAGCTACCTACATCTGTCACATGCTTCGGCATTTATACTGCTTTATGCATTTATCATAATATTATTGATTGTGTACCTAAAACGAAAGTATCAAAAACAAAACTAACAAACAGTAATTTCCCAACGCTAATAATATTAATTTTAATTTTTTTTTAATTCCGAAGCATTGAGAATAAAATATTTTAATTCGTTGAATACTGTTGTTGCGTAGTTATTCGTCAAAAGTTGGACGTTTTAATTGAATTCGTGTACACCCAAAAATCTATATAGTTTAAAGAACACCTACATCACTGTTAATTATTAGTTTTTAAAATAAAACAAAAACGCTTATCTGCATTCAGATAAATTTACTAAGCTTAAAAACAAAAACAATAAATGTTTTAAATGTTCTTCTGACTAGGTAATTATTGTGTACGTTGTCGTGAAGTAAATTAATTTGTAATTATTTTTGTATTCTTTTATATATTATTATGTCGAAAAAAATAAAAATAAATTATTGTTATTATTATTCGATTACTGCAGTACAGATACTAAAGTATTCAAAATATTATTTGTTAGGCATACGAATAATATAATATTATATTTGCTTAAAAAAAAAAATTTTAATATAATAATTTATGATAAAGTACACGGACACACAGTATGTATGCTTCAGGTGAATAATGATAATAATATGAAAGCATCAATGTTATATTATACTACATAAATATAAAGGTATTTATATGATTATAATATTGTATTAAACTGAGTATCTGCTCTGTTTGTGTTATTGAACCAACACGATATAAACGTAGATATAGGTATATGATAATATCGTGGATGGATAACTCTCCAAAAACGATCGACTGCCGAGAAATCGCACGCCTAAATTAATAATATGTACCTATTTATGTATACCGATATCATAAAATCTACATGATTGTTCATAGTAGTTCACACTTATAATGTTGTCATTAATCGTTTTGGTAGCGTTGCATTATTGCACATAAAACTGTGCCTACTCTCTTACCTATAATAATATGTAATATTATAACACAAAATCGAAATACAAAAAGTGAAAACATTATACACCTACTGCGTCCTATTAAAAAGTTTATTATTTTTCCAATAGCCATTATTTCAAATATTATATTTTATACGCCTTGGTGACAATCGACTGAATAAGTCCTTTAATATTTGACAATTACACTGGTTTGCGACGTTTCAAAATCTGTAAATCGCAAAATATTATATTCAACTAGAAAACGTCGACAACCTTAACGATATTATTAATTGAAGTCGAACCATAAATGCGTAGGTTTTTGTTGTAAATACTTATGGACCCCGAGGGGACAAGAAAACGGACCAATGAGAATTTTTGAATTACTAAACATAAGAGATTCAACATTTTGAGATCCCTTAAATAATTATCAGTGATTATAAAAGATACAGTTTTTGGTTATCTTGAATTAATTTCAATGTAAGTCCTGTGCGATAGGTCAATTATAGTGTAAAACTATGTATTTTCGTTATTTATAATACCTATTTTAAAAAACTTTCTCGAACAGTGGTTTATTTTCAATTTATAATTGCCATTTTGGTTAAATTTTTTTGAATACTTAACATCTTATTTGATTTTCTGGTTATTAGACAACTGTGATTGGCTAGTAATGAGATTATTTTCTTTAAAAATATAAAAATTAGTATAGATATAATATTAAATGTTAGGTTTAAGTAAATTATTTTTCAAATTTAAAATTTAAATTCCTTCAAAGTTTTTTTATTAAATTAATTAATTAACGATTAAATATTGTTTTTTATATTTTATTTAAATTAATTAAGTTAATTTTACCAAGACCATATATAAAAGTAATATTTCAAAATTAATACTCTTCAATTGTTTGAGTCCAGAGTTTCTATAATATACCTATACATCACGTATTACGTATATATGCATAATATGCATTATGCATTTTTGTAGTTTTAAGGCTTAAGGTTATTAACTTCCAACCTCTACAGAAAATAATTAAATACTTAATGTTATATAATATATTATATTAAACGTATTATGTACCATTGTGCGAGTGTCTGTGTCCTTCACTCATTCTATGCTCTAAAAACAATAAAGGTACTGGGAAATGCCTGGGGAAGTATGTCAATTTATTTTATCGTCAATGTTTTTCTCCGAATTTTCATTACATAAAAATCAATGTAACACTTCGGGCTATATCGCATAATAATGTTCAACAGGATACGTGTGAGTTGGACATTATTGGGTAAAAGGTCTAATAATTGCAAGTGCGAAATCATTTACTGCGCGTGCAGTATTATACTACGCATTACCGTTAAGCGGTAAACTAAGTAATTTCGGACTCTATATTATATGATTTATTGGCGACAATGAGGAGTTTCAATTTAAAAATATTAAATTTCCGTTTTAAGAGAAAACCCGACTAGAATTCAACTACTTGTACGGCAGCGTCGATTACGCTGTCGGGCTTTATATTTTTGTATTGGTCCTTAAGTATTTTTTAAAATAATATACGTACATATCGACCCGATAATACTGATAAACCTTCTACGCATTGTTACCTTGGCAACAGCAAATTGAAAATTGCCGTCATTTCTGTAACGGGACGGAAAAGCTTTTAAATCATCGTACTTTTGAGGTATTGTACAATACTGGTCCGGTTACAAGTGGTTGTCGATGTTCTGATTGAACGCCATACCCCTTTTCCCCACTGCCTGCTTTAAAAATACATATATGGCACGGGTATCGGGTGGGCGATTTGTGTTATCGATATTATATTACGAACAAATTATTTTTATAACAAGCCAATAATTGTGAAGACATAGTAATCAGTACGTATCGCTATTTTTTTTATTACCATCAAACAGGTGTATTTTATAAATAATTACCAACCATGCATCAACGAATAATTGAATTATTGAAATCACTCGGTCAAATCAACAGTATTTATGCGTCAAAACTATAATGAACATGGTAACCAAATTTTATTTGATTTATACTCGATGATTCCTAACGTACTTTTCTCCGATTATTTACTTCAACAGTAGGTAGACCTTTATTTAAAAAAACCAATAATAATTAAATACATACAAAAGCATACAAATGTATGTAGGTACATCACAGTTTAACAAATAAAAAAACTCAAACGATTGATATTATAGATGATTTGTTTTAAGCTAATGTTGTCTTCAATAATGTTTGATTAGTTGTTTTAAAAACAAAACATTAACACGCATGGGTATAATGTATAAATTAAAACTACAGCTAATATGTACGATTATAAAATGTAAAAGGGAAAAAAATTATTCTTACAGATAATAAATCATATTATGCTAGTATCTTTTAATGAAAAACATTTAAAAATACTCTGACGGTTGAAGGATACCTATACCTATCTGTTTACCATATTATAGTATTTTGAATGCTTACTCGTATTATATATTATATTAATTCATTTAAGTACATATACGTCATTTTGTGCAATACTTTCATGTTAGTTTTTCGATTTTCAATTATTTTAAAATATAATATTTCGTTGTTTCCGTACTTTCACGGAGGACATACTTGAATTCAAACACTACCTATAAGTGGGTATATATTATTACGCTTTTAATATTCAGCAGTGAATTCTAATCGGCATCACTTTTATTCAGTAGATTTCATATTGAAATCATGTTTTACCATTGTTGGCTTTGTGTGCCTACACAAAGGGCACCAATTACCTTTTCTGTGTACATCTTCAAACGCGTTATCTGACGATGACATTTGACGTAGAATATGTTGTAGGTGTACTCCAAAGCAGTAAGCACGTATATCCGCCATGTTAATCAGTATACTGAAAGCGAGGGACAACAATTGTTTTTGTTTTTTTTTTTCAGTGCAAATATAATACGGTTATTACAACTGTTTTATACCAAAAGCACGGTAACGAATAGAAAATAATGTTTAAAATTCAATCAGTTTTTATGATAAATAGTATAAATTTAAAAAAAAATACATACTTTGTTTTTTTATTTTTTGCAAACTACTGTCTAATCATTTATTTTAATGCTTAAACGTAAAAAAAAAAATCAATTAACGTTAGGAACCAAATTAAATTCAAACACCAAAAAGTAAAATATTTTGATTCCTTTTTTAATTAAAAAGCGTTAATTAATTGTTATTATTATAGTTATTTTTGTTTAGTAAAATAATTTACAGCTTAAAGATTTGATTATTTTTAATAAAAAAAATTATATTGATGTTTTAACAATATGGTGTTTGATAAAAATAAATAAGTTTGCTATAATCACTGCTGCAACATATTATTATAATACCTAGTAAAATTGTATTTTAACGATTAGTATAACCCAAATCCTAACGACTATACATGGTACCACATGAAGTAGATAATCTATAATAATTTATAGTTACGCGCCCGATTAAAAATGTCAACAATCATTCATAACGATCATTATTTTTTATGTTAATATAATTTAAACAATAATATGTATTATTATTGGTATACATTTTATATTTAGACTCACTGTACATCGTCCCTGCAGTGAAATTGGCTAAGCCTTAGCAAACTATTAGATTTGTCTAACAAAGTTTTCATGTAATTGTATCTTAGATGTGAAGTAGGTATAAAATATATGTCAAAAATACATAATTAAATACTTAAGACTCAATTTAACATGAAAACGTTATTACTACAGTTGTATATTAAGTATTTAATAATTGAAACATTTTATTGTGGCTGGCGGCTGTTCGCAAGAACTAATAACATAATATGAAGCTCATCTCCCTCATAATAAATCGATTTTAAGTAATTATATGGTAAAACTGTAATATTATATCTCTGGCTGGCGTGCATTTTTGAATTCAATATTTTAGACAATTATTGATTTTCCGAGAAACTACAGGCGACTTGCTTGAGCTTAAAATTAATGCAGTGTAAATCGTATGTACAAAGGTCACCAATAATGGTTAGAGGCCAAATATCAGCTAGTATCTAATAAGAGGCGACTGTTCATCAGTGGTGAATTTTCATAGTTAAACGAGACCTAAAAATAAATAAAACCACTAAACAAAAATATGACCTTCGGTTTTTTGTTTTATTTTAACTGCTGCTTGAACTTATAAACTTAGGAAACGAAGATTTTTTATACTAAATTAAATTCATATTCCGTTGGTGGTGTGGATCTCGTTACAAAGATTTTCAGCCATCGTTTTCGAAAAATTTTTTATTTAGGCAATATTAATTTACATGTGGCGTGTTTAAAATTTTTAAAAGGAGGGGTAACGTAATTTTATTTAACATAAAGAAATATAAAAAAATACTTAATTTCACCATAGTTAAAATTATTAATGTGTAAACATATATTTATGAATAAATCCCGTTCAAGGGGTGGTCTTCCTACATTATTTACCTCGACCACCATAAATACGCCTCGGCTCTATTGTAATATACAGTAGATAGGTACACCTCTTACCGGTACCTCTCTCTTATACACCACATAACTATACAGTTCACCTAACTACAAACTTTTAATATCCCGACAAGTCCGAACTTCTCAGTATCGTATAATTCTAGGTCACGTATATTATTTACCTCCAATCACTCGCGGTTACCGCTCTTATAATGAGTTTAGTAATTGTGGATTAAATTTTAATACCCACCTTCAATCTAACGTTAAAAGGACTACGCGTTGTACCCACACGTGTCTCACAAACACTCAACATAGCAAATTTTACGTTCAGAATAATGCGGTTTACCTGTGTTATTATTTTTAATATAAATGTGAATCAATTCACCCTGCTGACAAATTTAAATGCAACAATACTATCTCGGGTCCCACTTGTAGGCATTATTTTATATTTTGATTTTGAAACAAGATACAAACATTTTGAAATGCGCTTCAAAATCAAAATAACTGTAGTGTCACTTCACTGTAGAATATTAAAGAATTACATATTACGAGTAGTATTATAGGTTATTTTAAACGTTCGTCCACCCAAGTGCCACCACTGCTACGTTATGCTCGTTATTGGCAAGAGGAGACAACAAGCTTAATAACAGATACAACACGTAATAATATATATTACGACCAACGGGTGAATTAACTATTCATGGAATATTTTCCATTCGGTGTAGTTCGAAATAAACATCTGTTTTCACGAAATATTATTTAATTATAACGATATTCGAGATTTTAGTACCAAGCTATATGCAATACAACAAAAAGCTACAATGCATCGTTAATTTATCATGGTTTGTATTCATTTCACAATTAATACCTTGACATGCAATCCACAATAGTGAACGAGCTTCGCACAAGCTTTTCAATGTAGGTTATGCATGGCTAGAGTATCATTAAATACCAATAAATTATATTCTAATAATATTAATTGTAATCTGAATGTACTACAGAAATGATTTTTAACGCGACCCGAGTACAATAATTATAAACAGTATACTAATTGTGTAATGTATAATAGTTGTACTGAGAACCAATGTAAACACACTCGTTTACTTGTACAATGCGCATACATATTTTATATTAACAAATTCATTATTTAGAAGTAGTTTTCTTAACAATACATACCGGATAATTGACGACTAGAAATTCAATAGGGAGTACTTATATTGTAGAATATTATGGAACATAATTTTATCGTACAATTTAATTTAATGATAATTATAGTAAATAATATATTATATTTATTATAAATGAATTATAATATTTCCAAACTAGTAACATTCCATAAATATTATTAGAAATTACTTTAAAAATGAACCATTGTTTGCTCGGAGAGTCCTTGTGTTTTGCCTTCAACCAAAAGAAAAAAAAATATTTTACGAATAACTGTAAACTATTTAATATGCTTGGGAGTTTGTTTTTTTTAGTAAATTCATGTTTGTTTTAGTAAAATGGCATTGGTCGTAGTGATCTAAAAAAGTAATTACATGCTGAGAACGTTTAAAATTACCTTTCAAGTTAAATTATGATTTATATGTCCAAATACTCCAAACGGAAAATTATAAACACCATGACATTATTTTCGTGTTAACAATTTTTTTTTTATAATTTATCAATATTTATATTATTTAATGTATGTGTTTTAGACGTACTTAACGACGCGGTATTTGACGAGGATCACGATGAAATGGTTGTGGTGAAGGACATTGAAATGTTTAGTATGTGTGAACATCATTTAGTTCCGTTTTACGGAAAAGTTTCGATTGGATATTTGCCGAAAAACAAAATTTTGGGACTCAGCAAACTAGCACGTATCGTGGAGATGTTCAGCAGAAGACTGCAAGGTAAAAATAAACAAAATACTATGCACAAAATAATATTACTAATGCTGTATAAGTGTACTATTTATTAGACTGACGAAAAGTGCTCGTATCTGACTATTGATTATTATTGATGAAGTTTTTGAAACTGTTATTGTACAAACTTTCCTCATCTCACAACTTTAAATTGGAAACCAATTATTTAATTTAAATTTTTTTAAATATAATGATAGTCGAATGATAATATATCTAGGTCAAACACAAAACATAGCAATTTAAAGTTGTAAAACATGTTTAGTTAAAAGAATAATATATAATTTTATGATTTCTATCGGATATGGATGAATATTCATATTAAAATACATTTTGTCATAAAATGAAACTTAAATATTACGTAAGTACTATAATAATTACTATATAGACCATTAACTCAACGAATAAGGTTTTATCTAATCGGATTATCAGAATGTCAGAACATAACAAACTATAGAACCAGTTAAAATACAATAATACGTATTACTTTACCTATATTTTCATTTTCCACTAAGATCATTAAACATATTTAAGCTATTATTTTCTGTAATTATATGAATTTCAACCAATAGATATGATTTAAATGTCAAAACATATTAAAATAATTAAATTGTTCTATGATAAGCATTTAATATTTTTGAAATGTGTTTTACATGGTTCAAAGAAAAAATGTAATGAGGTATAACATTACTATGGAGAACCAAAAACCAAACATTTCGTAAATATATAACATATACACTCAATCGATAAATTTATAAGTTATTTCTAATTTATTTTTGTTGATAACTCAATTCAAGTGAATATTCATTTAAAAAAAAAAATAATAGTAAAATAAATACATGACTTCTTCCCGGGTGTAATGAAAGAAAAAACCCTTTGAATTGTTTTCAACAACTTATTTGCACAAATTATATCATTAATTAAAATAAAATACTAATGCGTATTTTTTTTTTAGACTATCAAACAGTGGAATCCATTTTCATTACTTTTTATTTTGTGACTTTTAGATTTAGGGTTACTAAAAAATTCCACCCACAAAAACAATAAGCTTAGTCGATGGGTTAACATTTTTTATTTAATTGATAATAATTATTACTTATTAGGGAACAATTTTATGTTATTCAGCACAAACCGTTTGATGAAACATTGTATTATTTTTTATTTCTGTGATTTAGTTCAAGAGCGATTAACTAAACAGATTGCTGTGGCCGTCACCCAAGCCATCCAACCTGCTGGAGTTGCCGTGGTCATAGAAGGAGTGTAAGTTAAATTTCGCTATCGAAAAACTTTTATATTTACGGTAACGTCATTATAACTTTATAAAAGGGGGAAAGTATTTTCAATAGCAAGTCATAATAATGTATGGTTAAGTCGTAAGCTGTACATGTTTGATTAATAGAACGCGGAAACAAACATTCATTGCTTGTAATCCACGATCAGCAACTGGTGTGGAAACTATACCTCACAAACTTGAGGTGTAATGTTTAAAAATAAAATACGAAGTAAAATTGCACCAAATCCCATTTTGGACGTTCTTCATAATAAAACCTAAATCCGTCAATTACATTTAGGGACTAATTTACTTGAATAAATACAGCGATGTAGGTCTAGTAAATATACAGGTAAAAGAATTTACTGACTATTTTTTAATCGGTCTATTTTTATACCAAAAACATGACAGTGGTCTCTAAAGTTAAACGTCTTCATAGGGTTAATACTTAAGACATACCAATATAATAGCAGATGTAAAACATTTTAAGTAGGTATGTAAGGACAACATAAATATGAATTAAGTATTTTAAAGGTTAAGACTATTTTCAAACAGTCATATATAACTGTGATTTCCGATATTCATATCAAATATGTTTATATAATTTCAACTGCAGTAGTCAAAATCAATATTAATTATTAATCCTTTCCAAACTGGTATTCACAAATATTCCTGTCACATAAATTTTTACATTTTTTTTTTGTAATTTTGTTATTCTTAGGTATAACCTATCTCAAAAGAAGTATCATATCATATTTAATAAAGTTAAAAATATTCTCTCATTGTAATAATTGACATGTTAAAATTCAGTTTTCTTTTAATGTATATCTTCCATGGTCTCATAAAATATAGATATTTTCCTGGCTAGTTGCAATCAAAAAGAAATCTACTGAATATCAAAATAAACAATATTTATGAAATAGAGGAGGATAGATGTTTCTGAAGTTGTCATACGTCGATGGTACCAAATACATAAAATGTATCAAATTTTTAACAGTAAATTACCGGGAAAAAAATGTCTTACAATTTACATTTAAATAAATGTATGTAAATACATTACTTAATAGTTTATTGCTTTGAAAATGAAACAATTTATCGTCGATATTATAATATACAAAGTAACAGTTGCAGGTATAATGAATAATTGTACAGCAAATCAACTGTGGTTCGAGGATTAACGTTGAACTTAAAATTTTTTCTACGTAAATGTTTACACTTGCACTATGTCTTCCCGTAATTCAATTATAAGAATTTCAGTATTTGATGATTAACAGGATTGATTTTAATAAATTAATTTGCGTAAAACAATATTTAAACAATTCCATAATTTGACGACCTGAATAATAAGAATATCACAGGTCGTACAATGTTATAAATACGTTTCTATCATGTCGTCCAATGAAGTTTATTGAGTTTACGATGGGTAAAGTGGTATTCAATCATTTTAAGTTAGAATAACTTTTATTGCTTGTGCTACAATACCACACTATATAATATATAATATAACTTATTGTGTATACGTATGTAAATACTCAATTCCACCCTGTTACTGTGAGTAAAAAACGTGCTTTGACATTCAATTAATGAGACCAATTCTCTCGCTGGTTACTTTAAAAAAAAATAACTAGTAAGAGCTTTATTGAATAACTGCTAAAGACGAATAAATAAATCGTAACAATGTTACTGTCATTCGAACAACGAAATGCCGTATAGATATAATTGTACGAGTGCATAAAACACCATTACATTAAACAATAAAATGAAAAAATGTTTTTAAGACAAAGCCACTCTTATCAATATATATTTTAAATACTGACACGAATAGATGATAATAGAAAAACAACAGGTGGGCAGAGGGACTGACGTAGTGTGTAACGATCAGTCCGTCAAAAACTTCAAAAATCACAAAAATAATAATAATAATTAAAGTATTGAACTAAAGCAGAAAATGAGGTATCTATTAAAAAAAAATGAATACAAAACAATATTTCTAAAACGATGCTTCTGGCGGTGGCGTCTAAAGCACTCGGACTTTTCATGCGTTCGGTGCAGGAGTTGAGACATTTGATACCAACTGGCTTCCGCTCTACACCTCCACAGCCAATATTATACTCGACGCCAGTCCATTATAATAATATGTCCTCTTGTAGTCCGCTGTTATTATAATAATAATGTAGACATTGCCAATAGCCAAGCGCATAATAGAACAGGTACTCGGGTAAAGAATGGCGCGATAATAGTTTTTTTTTTTTTCTTTCTATATCTTTCATCAGCCACATGTGCATGGTCATGAGAGGCGTACAAAAGATAAACAGCAAGACCGTCACGTCTACCATGTTGGGAGTGTTCAGAGACGACTCGAAGACACGCGAAGAATTTTTGAACCTAGTCCAGTCAAACTGAATTCTGCCGCCAAGACAGCATCAACATTGCAATCATGAAACAACCGCTGCGGTGTCATTACACGACAGCGTACCTCTATAATCCCAACGGACCGCTATTATCATTCGTACATATATATGCATATATTTATATGTACGTACTTACCCATATATCATGTTTATATGCAACATATAGCGTTACACAAACTTATTATAGCCACGCACTTTTATCTACGTATACACGTGAAAAAAAATGTCTACTGAAACATGTGTGCGCACTTCTGATTAAAGCACACGATACTATAAATATATATATATACATCTAATATCCAAGAGGCTGGGCATGGACATTTCCCTTAAAAAAATCAGTTAATCGCGATATTGACAATTTACAAAACAAGCTATACTTTCTAGCTAATGTTATTTCCATAAAGTACACCCTATATCTATGAATGTTTACCAATCGTTATATTTTTATTTTTTAACGTAACCCATCACTCAATCGAAGACTAATATTTTAATCTCTATTTTATCTTGTTTTTAAGAACTTATCGCTATCTATAAGTAACGAAACACATAATAATATTTTTTCGTTATTCGCAGTATTAAATTAACGAGATGAAAACAAATAACTGATTAACTTATGTCCAGACTTGTTTATATTAACATATTATAATATTAAAATATATACGTCCAACCTAGTGTTAATCGAAAACTATCGTAATTAATATTATCTACTACAATTATTGGTAAACCGTAAACCATAATAAGCCCCGGTTCTTCTCCCAGCTCATTTGTCCCTCAGAGACGATAATTATATGTGTTTGTTGTTAAAAAGAAAAATCTATAATATTATATTATTGTTTTTATATTTTTGTCAAAGTGTTATTGTCGTAAAATAGATTTTATTGTTCTGGTTTGATTTATACTCTATTATAACCAAATTGTATTGAAAAATAATATATTCGCTTTGTGCACGATTTGGTTATACTTTGCATTTATTAATTATATTATATTATATTGATCATTATAAATTATTACAGTTATTCGTATAATAAAATAATATATTATATCATTAATTCAAATTGTAAATGTTATTTTCGTGTATTCGATATTGCGCAATAAATGAAATGTGAACCCGTTATCCTTCCACTCGAGTACGTAGGTATACACAAATCGCTCAGCGTCAAATGTAGCAATCTTGATGACAAATTTTTAAACTCCCAGAAAAACACGAAAATATATAGGTAGGACATAATATTAGTATTGTAATTAAATTTCAAATTGTACTGCCATCCCCGTTCCCCGGAAAATGTAAGCTCAACAGACTTAAGTTGGGTATTGAATTCACCTGCTTTGCATCATAATTCAAGTTTAGGTGGCTCGTAACCGATAGAATTACCAGCAGCTGCAGTCGAAGTCAAAAAAAGGATCCTTTGAACGCGTATTAATGACTATTCGTTAAAATAGTTCTTTGTTGTACTTACATTCAATGTTTACAACAGCGCAGACTACCGATAATAATATTATAATAACATGTTTAAAGCGCGTTCTCTCATTATTAAATGAAATACCTGTGTATATATAAATTATTATGCATTATTATACTCATTAAACATAATATTTTACCTGCCTAATTACAACGCTATATTATTATTTAATAAGACTGTGTTTTGTGAAATCAGTAACAAGTTAACGTTAAAGAAACGTGAATGTGATAAATGTGAACGATTAAAATAATTATTTTCAAAGCACTTGCTGCTTGTTTGAAATGCTATTCAATGTTCATAACCTTGTTAATAATATATTTATATTTTGTATACATAATATTATATATAAAAAAAGCTATTTTTCCTTTAAAGTCTTATAAAATTATACGGTCGACCGCGACGTACTGTATGAGTGTGCTCATTTTTATTTGAACATAGTATCATTTTAAAAATAATATTATTTGCACATTTCTTTGGTCACTGATTTGAGTACCTCGTTATAGTCTACAAAAGCAAATAGGTGCGCTGCATAATATATCAGAGCAATATTAGACAGTGCACTCCATCAATACAATTCATTAGGTACCTACCTAGGTAGGTATAACATAGCTATGACTCGGAATGCTAATAATTAAAATTCTCAAACTAATTTATTAACAGAAAACTAATTTTGTCGTGACGAAATTAGTTAGTTAGTCGATTGAACTCACAGACTTTTAATATTATTGACACAAAATATTTCTCTCAAAATTCCAATGAATAAATTACACCATTTCAAATAATGTGAAACTATTTACGTATATTATAATTAGTTTTAATTTAGATATTTGACACCTAATAGATGAATGTTATATAACTTGTATACAATGCTACACTATCTACATACTTTGGAATGCGAATGCTTACATTGCTTATACCTACTATAATTTCCATTTCATTTTTTTTTTTTTTTCATATTTAATTTAGTTTTAATTTTTAAGTGACAAGACGTGTCGTTTGAATTACTGAATATAATTACTTAGCTATTATTATTGTTTATTATTATTACGTTTCAAACAAATGTATTTAATTTATGAGTTGCTATATATTTGCATGGCAACTAAACGGTATTAAAAAAAAAGCTGGTAAAATGTTGTTTTTTTTTACCCAAGATTCTTATAGCTGAATGCATTTTCAAAATTTTTAATGAAATGAAGGATTTTCCAAAAAAATGGAGTATGGATATGGTGGACACAGAAACATTTATTGACTCGATGAATCGTCTAATGTAGGTATCGAATACAATTTAATTACTTTTATATTCATAATATTAAATACCTAATACAAGTTGACATACAAATTAAAAATTATTATATGTATTAATTAATTTACGTAACTGTGGACATCTTTGTTCAACTAAAGAAGAATCGTACATTACAGTATGTTACTGTTATCGAAGGGATTAGGGGATGATTATTACATAGATGATAAGAATACATTTAAATGATGATAATAATGTTTAGACCCCGTCAAAGAGCTTAAACAGTTACCATAAGATCCCACATACGTTTTTTATTAAATTCCAATTAAAAATATAAAATTATAATTTTAAGCACGATTATTTTTTTATAAGAGTTTGAAGTTTAAATGTTGACTAAATTCGTCAAAATCAAATTTTCAAAATTATTTTGTAGTCATAGAAATGTTTAGTTTTTATACATAAGGCTTTTAAGTTAAATTCAAGTTTTCTCATAGTTATTTCTGAAATACAAAAATATAAATTCAACATTTCTTTCATAGACATTCATTTATTGAATTTCAAATGTTTACGAAATTAAATATTTAAGCCAAGGCTTGAAATCGTCAAATCAATCTTAAATATTGGTTAAAAAAAGGTTAAAAATGCTTTAAAGGTAATATTAAAATCGAAAATGTTTGTACATGATATTCAAAATTTATAATTTATGCTGATGTTGATAAAAAAATTAAAAAAATAATTTTAAATAAAACTAGTACTTTTCAATAAGCAAAATTAAAATTAAAATTAAAAACAAAAATTTGTATTACAATTTGAAGTCCACACAAAAACAATTGTGGGGACTTGAAATGTTGTCGTAGGTTATTATTATACTTTGCTACTTGTTAGTTGTGATATTATATAAGACCTATCATTGTAGGAATAATGATGACGATGACACGTCCAGCAGTTCTACCGACGATACCGACCCGAACAACGCGCAACCGTTACACCAGAACCAAACTCAACCGTCATACACAAACCTTATCAACGACCTGCTCAAAAATCATCCGAACGCCGAGTACGGGCATTTCGAGTCGTACGCCAACGCCATGTAGTGAGTTCAAAAATGGCTTACGACCGCATCAGTGGTGGTGTGACGACCAGCTATTTCAAAAAGCGATCGTATAGCATCGTAAAAGTGGGTAGGGGTAAATTGGTAATAGCCTTGTTTACAACTTGAGTAAAATTTATGTACTTTTACGGATTGGATTTGGTGGTGGGGTTGATGTGGGGGTAAGCCATTCACACATAAACACTGGAAAAATGTATTGGCAAGTGGGCACTTATCACGATTAAAGATAATATACTGGCAACACAATGAGTCGGAAAAAAATGGCCCTCCCCGATTAGTTATGAAAAGGATTGTCGAACTAATCTTAGAGCTCGTATTGGGAAAATAATTCAGGTTTACGTAGCTATATCTACTGTTATATCTTAAACGGAACACGAAAGGGGCCACAAATCCGTATTATTTTACATATCAGTTGTGTAATCAATGGGCAACATTGGACAAGTTAAGTTCATTCAATCGAATTGCCTTCAGTTAAAGTTAAAAGTTATCAAAGAAAATATTTACTTCATGAGTTTAAAGCTCAGATGGTAAATAAAATTATCTTCACTTAGTTAAAAAAGTTAATATTTTTCAAACTACAATTGTTATATACATATAATACCTTCAAGTATCATAAGAACACCACAGTATTTTAATTTACACAAACATTTACCAAGACGATTAACACTGCACACATCAGATTATTATGAATTATGATATATTATTAGAAAATAAATTACCAAAATCGAAAAACTGTCAACAAATCAGTACTGTCTGTTAGTTTCGAATGATACGAAAGAAAATCGACTTAACTGTGAGATAATGATATTATTCAACTAAAGAAGCTAAGTACAACAATAACAATTTGAACTAAATAAGTTAATAAGTTAGAAACAAAAATAAATTAACTAGTTACTTAAAAAGTTTGAAAAATAAACTTTTTAACTTAAACTCTTTGACAAGTTGTGCACCAATGTCCACCTTCGCCAATTGGTATGATATCTTTAATCGTGGTACTTCTTTTTAACGGTCGCTTCAAAGAAGAAAAAAATGTCACGCCACCATTGCTAATATACTATGCTCCTTACAGTCGATCTGACCAGAAAATAATATAACAATGTATACCTATAATATTAAAATACTTTTTATCATTGTCTGTTTTTTTTTTCTGTTTCAAAACAACCACCGTCTCGGTGCCCGTGCAGTTGTCACGACTGTCAGATGATGCTACAGCCAAAGTACGTTACCCGAATTCCGTGTAAGGTGCCCGAGTTTATCGTGCAGCAAGACGGTACCGTGATCTACGTACACTCTAAGTAATCCTACTGAGGGAGGGGGTGGAAAAAGGGTCTATTTGTGTGTGTAGATTTGTGTGAGTGTGGGTATTTCTAGTACCTCAAAACGAAGTTGCCTCGGTCTGTGTGGGTACGAGAGGGGTCGGATTTCGACTGCCGGGTGCACTGGTGGTCTCTCGAATTTAGATTTTTTTTTTTTTGATAAATACAACTTCATATAATATACAAATCACTATAAAATTATAACCCAATTAAAAAAACAAATACAATTCATGGTATAATATTATGGTACCTGTATATCAAAAATAATAAATATACATGTAGAATAATAAATGATTATAGATATTACATCGTGGACTTGAAAATACGATTCGTTGAAACACGATAATATTATCTCATTAATTGCATAGAAAAAGCCATTGCAAATTCGAAAGCTGATGAGTATAGCCGTATAATACTGTAGTCTGAACTTGCTCATATACATTTTATGAATAATATCTTAACCGTCCTGAGCGTTGACGAGCAACGACTGCAGTAATGACAGGAGAAAAAATACGTCTGTAAAAAAACAGAAATAATTAGAAATTAAATGCCTCAGACGGCCCAACCTCTATATTTATGTTACTTTTTATATGATTTAAACACGCCGTTCTCGTGTAGGATGTTGTTACGCCCGAAAGCCGATTTATTGCGATAATCGTTCACACCATTTATCTATATATTATTCGACTCATAGTTTCAGACATTTATTAAAAGAAAATTGTATTATTTGTTATAATAGGTACCCATATCAACTTTATTGAAGTCCATTTTAAGAATTCGGACGGATAATAAAACTTAAAAACAATTCAGATGAAACAATCGTCCTACATTTTCTTTTCCCATCACCTTGCTTCTTATACTTTCGCTGAAAACGTCGATCCAGCATTCAAAATACAATCGATTTTAATAACAAATCGTAATTCCAATTGTATTTTCATTTGCTAAATAAAATACCAGTTACATATTTTTTATGGAGAAAGTGCTACCTCGAAACTATCAATCGAATCCGGCCCTGTACAATCTGTGGTTATAATCACTGAATGAAAAGCTGTGTTGACAATTTTATTAGATGCGAAAAACTGGACTTGACGAAACACATCAATTCCCTAGTAAACCAAACTGGAAGCTGGGAAAAAACGTACTGGCAAATATGGTCGGAATGTCATTTCTTAACTTGCATCACGTGTAAATTTCAGTATCCGGTGAAGAACTCTGCCATGTGCCAGTACCATCCGGAAAGCCCCGAATACTTTCCGATTGGAAACCTGGGCTTGGAACAACCCATAGGTATAACGAATAACGTATTTTTATAATAATAAAATATAATACACATTGTTACATAATTTTATCTTGTATATTTTTCAAAATCTAACTTCGTATATATTATATGAGCGTTTAAAAATATTAATATTAATAAGGTGTAATTATTATGTTTTATAGGATAGATATATATGCTAAAAATGGAAAACTTCACGTCTTCTCACTTCTATCAAGTCCCAATGATGCCCCTTCTTGGATTTAAGTGTTAAATTGATACATAATTCGGAACATTTTAATAAAATATTTTCTCGGAAAAAATGGTTAAACTGATGAATACAACTATTACATTTTTACTTTTTAAATTTATTTCATTACCAACTTTCTTGATAAATGGCAGCCAAATTTCAACTATCTAAGGTGCTCTGAGACTAAATGACTGATTAAAAATGTATTGTCGACTGTGATTTATCGCAGTAGCTAATGTTAAAAAAACCATATTTGTACTATAGAACTCAAGGTTCCTCCGAACAGATTTTAACTTAAATAGATAACTCATATTATTTTGGTTTTTTTTCCTTTTTGATTTGTTGTATAAGTATAGATCATAAAAATTAATCGATTCTCGCTATTTGAGAATAATTATTTAAATAATAATTGTTCCAACTGTGAAAAGTCTACTCAAACCCGACATCTTTGATTTTACTGTCGAACAACCAACCCAAAACTCATTTCTTAGAATATATATTATTCCTATTTATACAGTTTATAATTCTCATTAATGTTCAATCAACATCAAAGTTATTGTGTATTGCAACACACAGTTTAAAATATTATATCTACGAGCATTTAACGCTGTTAAACTGCATTTGTTAATTTGTATGTACTTACCTACAACATGATTTGTTCATGTTTAGTTGTAATAAGCTCACGGGGTGATAAATATATAGTCAACAGACGATTGATTTTATATTTGTATTTCTCTTCGCGTATCTATATTATATATATCATGTTATTATTATATTATACTTACATTGAATACCAAAGATGACAATATAACAAACATGAACATAACAAACAATTTGTTAATTGATTATGTATTTAAAAACTAGTAGTATTTAAATTCATATTTGTGAATGAAGTAAAACTGATAAATCATAGAAAAACTAGAACCTCTCTTCATATTATTGTACTCACTGTATATTTTTGATAGTTGGAAATAAAATATCATTATTATATAAATTTTTTTAACATACTTTAAGATGCAATAGTGCTAACAAAATATTTCTTTGGGTTAGTTAGTCAACTACCAAACAATTGTTAGCCTCATTAGCTATAATGGTTATTTTCAATAAATAAAAATAAACGTATTATATTATTATTTTATTATATTTGGATACAGGCCGTTATCCGTGTTGTGGTGAAAGAGCTTTCCGATTTGAACTAGTGAAAAATCCTTTCGTAAGATAGATATTGACTATTTAATAGATGGTCGATTTAATTTCAGCGTTTTGTATTAAGTAAAAATAATTTTTTTTAATTCTAGGGGTGTAAATTTCGCATGCACGTTCCGAATAAGGAAAACATATGTTCTGGACGTATCGTGAAGTTGATGTGTGGTCATATGGATTTGACTGTTGCACACCCTCCTGCGTTGAATCGTGAAAGCAAAATCATGAAATTCGTCAATTTGGACCCTGGTATATATTGTAGATGATTTTATTATGTTACAATTATTAATAAAGGTATAATATGAGGCAGATCGAAGGTGTGAATGCGCAGGTCTAATCATATTTCTAGACCTAATAGACAAACACATATAATATTTTCAGAATATACAAAGCATGAACTTGTAATTAATATACATACTTGTTCAATGTTTCTCAAATTCCATATTTTTATTTCACTTTGTTAACACCAATAATGCATTGATATCTGAAGTTACCACGAGTCAAAGCAGTCTTAAAAATTTAGTCTACAAATAATGTAATTTACTAGTCTAGTTTAAAAACTACGTATCTATAATATTTTTCTTTGAATACAGTTATTGAAATGTTTTAAATTCAACAAACTTAAATTGTGATCCAATATTTGAGATTTCTATACTTTAGACCAAAATAAATATAATAATACAACAAAATGTCCATTGTAAATTGTTCTTAATAATAATGATAATTTATTATTCGAGATTCCATTTATAGTCACATAAAATAAACAGACTGTCGGCCCAATTTGTTGTTCATTTTTTCGTCTCTAGGGTTTGATGATTTTACGGTATCTCAAAGAAATATATAATATATCTTATGAATATAAAAATACATTAATTATACGGCGTTTTGGATAGACAACATAGCATCACCAAGCGTTTTTCCATTATCTTACAATTCATAACTATGATATTCTTAAAAATTATAGCAATCATGCCTAAAAGTGCTAATTAATAATACCAACGATTTTTAAATACAAAACAAAAAACATGTTTGATTTCACTTTCATTGTATCAATAACAGTCTATTAATACATATAATATATACTAACATTTTATATTGATGACCCTTATATTTTATTTTATTTTACAGGAATAAAAAGACCAAATTATCAACATTGGTGGGTAAAATTGACGTTGGGGGACAATGGGTATACACACCAACCAATAGTTTCATTGGGATGTAAATTTTCAACTGGTCAGAAGAAACTGAAGAAATGGAAGGATTTAAATAAAAGTTAGCAGATTAAAAGCATATTTAAAACGTGCTAACTGTACGTTTACATATATATTTAGATATATATATATAGTGTTTTTGTTGACATTATATGTTTATCTAGGGAGGGAAAAAAATCTAAGCGAACTAAAAAAGTGGGTGAACATCAACAATAAGCAAATGATCATAAATTCCTCCAAGAATTCAATGAATATCAAAGAAAATGCAGACGCCAATCCTCCAACATCAAATGAAAAATTAATTGCCGCCAAGAATTTGATAAACCAGTACTTACTCACATTTTCCAATATATAATATACTATTATGAAAATTATTTAGTTTTGGTAAAAATATTGTGTAAATACTGAAAATGACATAATTTCTAAATCATACCATAATAATATTATGCATGATTATAATTTACAAACGATATTTTAACCTTTTAAACCCTTTAAACCAAAAGTTGTTTTGAATGACAGTTTAGTTAGTTACTTGTTTTGTTTTGATGTGACAATTAAAGGAACATTTTTTTTGAAACAATCATAAAATTTGAATCACGGAAATATTATATGCATAACTTTAAAGCATCCGATCTTTGGTATTAGAATTAACAATAGATCGTTTTTTATGGGGTTGAAAACCAAATCAAGATTATTCGTTTATCGGTAGTAAAACTAAAAAAATTGATTTATTGTGACTTTGATGGATTTTCTGCATGCCTATCAAACAATGTTCGTATTAATCTTTAACTTCGGTATACAAAGTGTTTTTTAAATCGTATTCATCACGCCATCAAACGAGACGGTAGAAATGCAAACTACATTTCCAAAATCCAATAATTGGAAAGTTAATTATATTTAATTTTATATATTATGTATTATTTATTAATTATTATTATTAATTCAATTATTGAAAACAGAGAACACGCTCTTATTAATTATATTTGTATCGCATAATTATATTTATAATTTTATACAATTTTTATCATGGCATTTTAGAAATGTGATCTGTAGGTTATGTTATGTTTCGATTTTTTTTTAACAGTTCAGTTAAGAATGTACAAATGAAAAACAACAAATTTTCATTTCACACTCAGAGCTAGTACAAACGTTATTAGAACCAAACCATTGTTGATAAGTTAAATGTGGGATGATTTTATTTTAATTTCATGAATTTAGATTTTTTTTCATTAAGTTTATTATACATTCTTGTATATTTTAAAATGTGTTTGTACTTTTGGACAATTTGCCGATGTTAATCATGATTGATTATTGTGTAGGTACTAGGTACCTACCAAATGTTATCAATTGTTTCTTATTTTGTTTACATATGAAAATGAACAGTAAAATCTTATCAAAAAATAATAATAACTAGACCTAGTTCCTATGGAATAAATTAATTTAAGATATTCAAAGTATATTTTTGTGTTGTAAGGTGACTGGTGGCGATCAGTTATTTTACCAACCATACTAAATGACCCAGCAATATGTGATAAATTATAATACTTGAAAAACTGATTTGAATTCGTTATTATGTATATTATGTATACAATATACATGAGATCAATCAGTCAACTTTTCACAATGTTACCCCCTTCCCCGTTATTCCTATAAATTTGGCTTGAATATATTGAAGTCTAGTAAATTTTCAAACGTTGTTTATTTGGAATTAAAATCAGAAATCTTGACGTATCGACTGGTCGATCTCAAGCAGGCATTGTATCAATTTCAGATTAGTTTTCTGAAATATTATCGTGTTATTAGGTCGATCAGTAGAATGGACAAAAAGTAAATATACAAATGGCCATAAATTGTTTACCTTTCACGCGAGTGACATCATGGTGACTTGTACATGAACGTGAAAAAGCTCTCTCCTATTTCTTTCACGCATACTAATACGATCACATACTACTCACAGATACAAAACTTACATACATGCAATTTGAAAATTGCCTATTTTTCCTTAAAAACTGTCTGCCACCAATCCCCTTAAAACATTTAAACTTAACATTTTAGATCTTAATATTATATTTCAGTTAAATAATATTGAATACTGTAGTTCATGGATATTATTTTCAGTTTTATAATACAATTATACACAGCCTAGTATTCGATTTTTTACATTCTTAAATACACGTGGTTTTTAGAGGGACCTTGTGGAAAAAATCATCTCCGATGACTTCCATCCAGGATTCACAAAGAGAACACGAGTGTAGTTTCTTCGACGAAGTCATAATTAACTGCCTGAAATCGAAAAAAGGAGGGAAAGGTTATCCCGACCAAATCAGTAAGTTTTTTCGTTGTAAGTTGTGATGTTAAACATACTGTTTTATGACGGAGTTCCTATTATATTATTTTTTCGGAAATGCGAAGGAGATAGTTATACTCAGATTCGAGCAAATATGCTAGCCAAAATCGAAGCAGAAAATAAATCCACTATTTTGAAACCCACGAAGTCAGCTATCGGTAATAATTTGTGTGATTCTACAAATTTAACAAAAATAATTGTACACAATGTTTTATATTATATAATATTTATATACAATAGTAAATTTGATAAGCTAAGATATAACAACATGGGAGGAAGCGAAGGGACACCGGTGTCTCACCAATGGGGTGATCTTAAAATGCCTGTAAAAAAAAAATATGCTTATGCATGCTTTATGTAATACAATATCATATATATTTAAATATTTACTTATACATTTATAAAAAAAAATATTCTTTTCATAACGAGTCTATATACGAGTTTATTTTTTAACATCAATAATGGATACATAATAAACTTGATCGGTTAATATTCGAAAATTCAAAAGGTACATGCGAACATTTATTGAAACTCGTCAATTTTATTTATAAATATAATCTTTAATAATTGCATATCATAGTTTCTTTTGCCAAACATTTCATAGGTACCTATGGCCTCTGGGAATACATTATTTTTTACCCTCACGTACACCTGGATACGGGTGTGTCATTGGGTCTAAAATATAACAATGGAAGATAGGATAAAGATATAAGATATAAGAAATAAGATTTTTTTTATTATTATTTTTTATTACTATTATAATTATTTGGGTGTGTTTTCAGATAAGAAAAAGAAGTTCTAACAATTATACAAAGCCAAACAAATTTTCAAAACTACATGTTATGAGGTATAAAATTAAAAAAACTAAATACTTTTGACCTTGCGCATTCGTTCACCATTTAATATTTAGCATAAAAATAATTTATTATGCTTATTAATTACTTCTAACGTCTGGTATGCTTATAACAATAACTATAGTCTACTGTACCTTTACTTGGAGTGAAAATAAATAATCAAAAACGTTGAACGAACCCCATTACCCTTATCCACCCTGCAACCAACGCAACAATGATAAAAAGGTGGAGCAGTTGCGAATTGGGCACCTCTACTCTGTACAGTTTAGGTGTCTAGAGGGGTTACTGTAATGGATGGGTTAAATTTGACTTCAATGATATAAAATCATTGAATACAAAAAAAGAATTTGAGCGAAGGAGGTCTATCGACTATCATTCAAGTCTATCAGCCTATTTATTACTAAGTTTACTATTTATTTTTATGATACTTTATTTCTAAGTTACGTGTCTTTAAGTTTACTTATTAAAGTATTCAAAATTAGTATCAATTTAGTAAGTAATACATTCGTTCATTTTTGCCAATAAAATTGAAATTTTCAAATGTTATTGTGTGTATAAAATATATTAATATATACTTTAAAAGTTTCAAGTACCCGCGCATAGTATGTTTAAATTACAACAAAATGACTAAAAATCGTTATTGTTTATTTGATTACAAAAAATGTATGTTTTTTTTTTAAACACATCATTGTAAAATCAAATCATTCATCGCTCCTATCAGAATCTAAATTTAGGCATATCTAAGTATGTAGGTATGTATTAATGTATCATTGTATGTAGCCCGATGTAGGTATACTGCATACACGTATGTCATATTTACATCAATAAATATAATTCAGTGCTCTCCCCACCTGCGGGTACCTCATCAGTCCAAATTTCAATAATAAACAGTAACAACGACGTGTGAAGACTACCTACACTAGGTAAATGTATGATAATCATAAAAGCTGGCAGTTAAAAGAGGTTGAATAGACAGTTTTAAATAAAATTTTAATTAATTAAAATTGTATTTAAAATATTTTACAGGTGGTCAAATATCATTTCCGTTGTTTATTGTCAGGTGTAGGATTTTAAATTTATTTTCTTAAAATATTTCATTTGAATTCAATTAAAATAAATATTTTATAATATCTTAAAACTTTTTAGATTAGACATTAATGCTTGGTATTTTACCTCAATACCCATATTTGTATTATATCATAATTTATATTTTTAATAAAAATGAAATTTAAAAAAAAAACTGTAAAAATATTTTTAACCACACCTTTGGTTGAAATAGACTCCTAAGTTTGTTAAAAAGGAAAGGGAAATGTTTATATGGCTAAGTACTCACCAAAAAATATTGGGGACCAGGCTCATTTATTACCTGCGATTAACATCTAGTACTTGGGACCCAAAGCGGATGCAGCGGTAACGAATGCTAATAAATAATTAATAAATAATAGCCAATAAGTACCCAATTTATGAATGATAAATAAACCGATAAAATAATTCCAATTATATCTAATTTAAAATCATTAACATATCAATTTTGCTATGTTTATTCAATTTTACGACCTTTTATGATATAAGTCAATATTCTATCTCTTCAATGAACATTCATAATTAAGAAATAATTAACCGTTCGTTTAGGTTAATCAACCGAATACGTGAAAAATATATATATATATTTGGTAATTTCATGAAAATATTTCAAGAAAAGTGAAATTTTCAACTTTAAAATATTTCGAATTCAGAACCTTAGTTGGGTGATAATTACATTTCATGGAAAAATCCATGTAATTTTAAATCGTAAACACTTAAGGATATGTTTAACTTATCTCTAATGAACTATTTTGGAAAATCAATTTGTCAATATCTTAAAAATTTTATTTAGTTTAAATTTATATAACTAGGGTTTTTCTTCTATTTTTAAAAACGTTTTCCTGGCAATTTTCATCTAAACTTAGTGTGACAGTTTTTTTTTTTTTTTTTCTTCTAATACAAAGAAAGATAAATCATTGTTCTAAATAATTGCATTTGTAAACTAAATATTAGTGTAGTTTTAAAACTTTTAGATTAGTAGGTGAACCTTTTTGTCAATAAATCACATATATAGATAGCTGACTTATAACCGTGGACATATTAGTTACCTACGAAACAAAAAATTGTTTAAAAATAATTAAAATATTATAATAAATGGTTTTGATACAGCTATAATAATATCTACAATAATAACATGTTTGTGACGTTCGGCCGATAATAGGTTCTCCCATTAACGATCCATTGACGACTATAATTTCAACCTTGGACAGTTGAGCTGACTGATCGTTCCAATTTAGAAAACCGTGTAATTACATCATTATTGTTAAATTCTAATACTTAATATTATAATTTATAAGTTATGCATTATTTAATAAAATTAATCATCATATAAATATTACTATTATTCATTTCCAATGGTTAGATTATGAAGGACTTTTGAGAGTTATTATCAGGTCACCTAATTATTTTTTGCTGCTCGTTTTAGAATAGTTATTGTGGGTCAACAACCGTATAATATTATGTTCCACAACCACACCGTTTAATAATTAGTATAAACTTTATAGTGTTATTATTAATAATAGTATAATATTATAAAACGAAGAGTTCGTTATCGGAAACGTGAGTGATAAGAATATTATTATAGTACAAACATTAAACACTATGAACAGAAATAAATAATAATACACATATTTAGGAACATTACGATCGATCAATCCCGAATGTTTACTCAACGGCATTCAAGGTCACCGGATGAGTCGTGTAACACCGCGGTCACCCTACCTGCAACTGTTACACTAATGGACTAAACACCATTAAAACAATGTTTGTGCACTTATTTTTGTCATGTAGTGTCATGCACATTTTTTAAGGACACGTTCACCGCATTATAATATTATATGCTTACCGAAAAAAAAGCGAGCAAAAATAAAGATATTCTCGAGTCCACCTTTGAATATTACCTCATTCCCGTCGATCAGGATTTCACAAGTTTGTCTTCTGTTATTGTGATGCGTTCGACTTACCTCGGAGGTCTACCTTGTTTCCGGTAAAACGTAAATGCCAACTTCACAGATACTAAACTAATGTAAGCTGCACCGATATTATTAAAAACAAAAAAAACAACCATACATTAATCGTAAATCGTTTATGGTCAGTATCAATTGTATACAATATTGATAGTAATTAGTATTATAAAAAATAAATAACTAAACTAAATTTTACGAACTTCTAGTACTGGGTAAATAGCTGGGAAAATGTAGTATTTTATGTTTTATAAAATCGGTAAATGAAATGTATACCTGTATTACTGCCATGACTTTGTTCATAATAAGAATCTTAATACGTATACACACTATCATCATTAAAAAGGTGGAAAGTAGTTAAACGTTCTGATACACGGTAAAATAAATATCATTGTAAAACTAATACAGTTGAAATTCACGTCATCGAACACATATTGTATAGTTAATTTTGTCCTTAAAGTGGAAAGAGAAATATGTGTCATTACAATTAAATTTAGTTATTTTAAATAATTCTCTCGAATTCCATCTCAAATGTAGGTAGATGATCTTGTTTTACTTAAATTTTATTTTTACTATGTGCTTGAATTCATCTAAGTCGTTAAATAATCTTTAAATAATATACCTACCAATATTAGAGACATCACCACCGACGAATCATATCATCTACAAAAAACTAATTATTTTTTTAAGTAAGCTATCCTCCCCCTCACACACAAAATGCAATTAGTCAGTTATCCCATCCAACCTCCCGTGGAATTTAAACTATTTCCGCCATCAATGCGTGTGTCCATGGGCGTCCATTGGGGGGGG